>NC_053427.1:51903272-52133272 GCF_007990345.1 Gossypium hirsutum
CTGGACCTCATCAGGATTATCGGTTTGGATTGTAGCCCATCTATGTCTTCTATTTAACAGTATAAGAAGCACATCCAGGATACCCTATATTTCAACCTCAAAAGTGAGCATTTACCCAAGTACCGATTAAATCCTAAAATCCAATTACCAATCTGATCCCGTAGCACACCTTCAGCATAAGCATTCCCCAAATCTCTAGCCACTACGACATCAGTTAATAAATGGACCTACGTACCATAGGCATGAGAATTATAGCTCGAACTTAGAGTATCGATCTTGTGACCACTATGATATATTTCGAATTGTTGAGCCCAACTAATAGAGGCTTTGATAACTTCGATTTCCGACCAAGTAAAATTCTGGAAGATGAAAAGATTTATATTCTTCTAGATACGCTAAGCAGTTAATCCAAAAAGACACGACCAAGAGACTCTACGGTCCTGAAATCTTATATGACAACAAAGATTAGAAGATAACCAAACTTGAAAAGTATCATAATAGAACCTTTGTTGAAGCTCCATTGGAATCACATGCATCCACACTTCCTTTGCTATCGGACAATCCTGAAGCACATGATTGTAACACACCTTACCCGTATCCGATGCCGGGATAGGGAATGAGGCATTACCAGACTTATACTCAGACATTCATGCAAAACAGGACTATAAAATTTTTCTTCAAATCAATTTCATTCATACAAACACAATTCGTCCTTTACATGGGCCTATGTGGCCCAAAACATAATCGGAGGTGGTTTGGGACTAAACTGAGAACTTTCGAAAAACTTTGGGCAACTTAACAATTTTCTTGTTTTGGAGAGTGTCACACTCGTGGGGGTAGGCCGTGTGGTCACACATGCCCGTGTGGCATGGGACACGCCTTTGTACTCAACCTGTGTAACTCTTTTACTATGACGCTATCATCAAAATAAGGACACACGGTCATATTACACACCTATGTGTCCAGACCGTGTGGTACGTTAAAAATAAATGAATTTTTCATATTCACATGGCCAGAGCACACGCCCGTATAGGTAGGACATGTTTCTCACACGGCCAAGACACACGCCTGTGTCTTAGCCCGTGTGTTTACTACTGGGCATACTGACTTGTAAAACTAGGGTGCAGGGGACACATGGCTATGCAACATGCCCATGGGGGCAAACCATGTGTCACACATGGCCTAGACACATGCCCGTGTGTCTACCCGTGTGGACAATTTAGAGGCTATTTTCTAAGCCAATTTCCACCCTCACTCATCCACATACTCAAACATGTTTCATAGCATGCAACATAGCATATTTAAACACTCAATATCCAATGCCATGACATTTTTATGCCTTCAAAATATCATTCTAAAGCACATGCAATTAGTCACACCATTTAGAGGCATTCCACACCAATTTCATGCATAACAAAATTTGTTATCCAAATTCCATAATACATATTCATGAATATGATCATCTTAAGCCATTAAGTCATTTCTTATCTTCTAGCATCTAATCCATACTTCATCATACATTCACCAAGCAATAACATATTACATCATCAAAGCATTAGCACATGCATGCATGGATAATTAGATTACAACCCGAAAATCACATATAAGCCATGTCACACGGCTATTACAAAATGAATCATCAATATTAGAGGCCTTTACAACTTGGCCAAATTTGCATGACACATATCACAAAATAACCAAGTCCCCTATACATGCCATACTCAAGTTATCAAATTAAATATATCCAATATTCTTTTGATAGTGTGATCGAAAACTCCGACAGCTTCCGATCCCCAAGCTAGCTTGGCGGAACTACAAAGGATGGAAATGAAAGGGGCTAAGCATTAAAGCTTAGTAACTCCACATGCAAATAATATGCAATGATAGTAAGCAATTATCATGCAAAGACATAACATAACCATAAAGATTATTCATCATTTAAGTAGTTTGACTTATTTATCACGTGTTCATATATATATACTTTCTTATCACAATTCATCCTTTCTCAAGGCATTGCACATGAGTTTATTGTACATACTTGTACTTACCCGTAGTATATCATATGGTCATACCTTCTTTAACATGCCCTTATTGGGACTTTCATTACCTCATCCATTGCATTACCCATTGAACACTTGGAATACTATTGGATACATGGAAAACTTGCACATAAGTGCCACATATACATACATAGCCAAAGCTACCTCATAACATGTCACGCTCGTAATGAGCTACTCACGGGCCTGCTTACATAAGCTATCGATCAAGGTGTAACAACACGGGCTGCTCACACAAGCTGTTAGGTATCCGATGTACTCAGGACTACCTAGCCACGGGTAGAACACGTACAAGACCAGTGCCCGGAACTCAATTACATGTATCACATCCATCATGAACTCAGACCAACTCAATGAGTTCAGATGCCACATATATATCATGAACCCAGAACAACTCAATAAGTTCTGATTTCTAAATTCCTAGTGACATGTCACTTGTATCCTAAAACATTCCTAAGGTTCAAACGAGATTCTTTCTCACGTGTACATAATGCCTCCATTACACTTGCTCGTGATGTCGTGGATAAAGACCATAATATCATTCGTACTTACAACACCATCATTAGGCATAACATACATAATAATAAAATATTTTCCACATAATAACAACATATCAAAACATACTATATTGTCACATTATTTACACATGTACTTACCTCGGTACAAAATGATGATAAACGAGCTTATTCTTCAAAAACTTTATTCTTCCCTCGGTCAAGACCCAAATCATGTTTTTCTTGATCTATAATGCCAAATTTAACTTGTTTAATAATAACATTGATCAAATCGATTCATAATTTTTAGAAAAATTACTCTTTTACCTCTAACTTTTCACTTATTTACAAGTTAGTCCCTAGGCTCGAAAAATGAAATGCATGCATTTTCTTTGTTACCTAAGCCTAGCTGAACTTTCCTTGTACTCAAAGCAGCCCATATTTTCATCAAAATTAGATTTTTATCACTTATTTTACACCTTTTTCAATTTAGTCCTTTTTAGTGGTTTTCATGAAAAATCATCTTATGAAAGATGTTTATCACACACTAAACTCTCATATTCCTTCATAAATCATAAAAATACATGCATGTCACACATGGGTAAATTTACATACATAAACCTTACTTTAAAATAAGGGTGGAAATAGGTAAATCAAGCTACTAGAACTTAAAATATGTAAAGAACATTAAAAACGGGCTAGGGAACACTTACTATTGAGCTTGAAAAGATGAACAAAACCCTAGCTATGGCTCTTTTAAATTTTCAGAAATGGGGGAGGAAGATGGACACAAATTTTGACTTATTTCCCCTTTTTATTCTTTTATTTACCAAACGACCTAAATGCCCTTAAGGCTTTTCTTTCAAATTTTTCCTATACATGTCCATTTTTGTCCAAACTTTAGAAATTGGTCAAATTGCTAATTAGGACCTTCTAATTTATAATCTAAAGCAATTTCATGGTAAAAGCTTCTAGAACACAAGTTTTGCATCTTATTCAATTTGGTCCCTAAAGTTCAATTAGACATTTTATGCATAGAATTTCTTCATGAAACTTTCACACAAGCATGCATACATATCATGGACCTCATAATAATCATAAAATAATTATTTCTATCTTGAATTTATGGTCTCGAAACTACTATTTCAACTAGGCCCTAATTCGGGATGTTACGACTCTCTCTCATTTAGGGAATTTTGTCCCCGAAAATTTACCGGTAAAAAAGGTTTGGGTATTGTTTCCTCATAGCCTCCTCTGGCTCCCATGTAGCTTCTTCAACCCCATGTTTTTGCCATAAGACCTTCACAAGAGCAATACTTTTGTTTCTCAATTGCTTGACTTCTCGAGCCAAGATCTTAACTAGTTCCTTACCATAAGTGAGATCTGGTCGAATTTCAACCTCTGTTAGAGCAATCACATGTGAGGGATCAGATCTATATTAGTGCAACATGGACACGTGAAATACATCGTGAATCTTTTCTAACTCAGACGGCAAAGCCAATCGATATGCCATTGGACCTATCTTTTCGGTAATCTTATACGGTCCTATAAAATGAGGACTCATCTTGCCCTTTTTGCCAAATCTCAAAACCTTTTTCCATGGAGATACTTTCAAGAATACATTATCACTAAATTGATACTCAATTTCCTTTCTTTTCAAATTCGCATACGACTTTTGTCTATCCGTTGTCGCTTTCAAACAATCACAAATTACATTCACATTTTCTTCGATTTATTTAACCAAATCAACTCCATGAATCTTATTTTCCTAAAGTTTAGTTCGGTACAAAGGTGTACGACATTTACATCCATACAATGCCTCATAAGGTGCCATTTTCAAGCTCCACTGATAACTGTTGTTGTAGGCAAATTCAACCAGCGGTAAGTACTTTTCCCAACTACCTTGGAATTCCAATACACAGCATCGGAGCATATCTTCTAAGATCTGAATTAATCGCTCAGATTGTCCATCAGTCTGTGGGTGAAAAGCAGTACTAAAGTTCAGTTTCATGCCCAAAGCCTCTTGTAGTTTTTTCCAAAATCGTTACGTGAACATCGGATCTCTATCAGAAATAATTGACAAAGGTACTCCGTAAAGTCTTACAATTTTAGAAACATATAATTGAGCCAACTTATCAAGTGAATAATCAATGTGTACCGATATAAAAAAAGCTGATTTAGTCAACTTGTTAACTACCACCCTTACAGCATCTTTCTTTCTTGGTGTCAATGGTAAACCTGTCACAAAATCCATGGTAATTCGGTCCTATTTCCATTCGGGAGTCAAAATAGGCTGAAGTAAACCTGAAGGTACCTGGTGTTCGGCCTTTACTTACTTACAAATCAAGCACCTCAATACAAACTCAGATATATCTCTTTTCATACCATTCCACTAATACAGTTTATTTAAATCATTGTACATTTTCGTGCTACCCGGGTGAACTGACATACATCTGTTATATGCCTCATATAAAATATTTTGAATCAACTCAGTATTCTTCGGAACACAAATTCTACCACAAAACCTCAGACAACCATCGGAGTTTTTCTGAAAATCTAGTTCACTGTTCGACTCACACTGAGCTTTCTTTGCTTGTAACTCTTTATTAGTTTTTGAGCATCACAAAACCATTGTAGAAAGTCAGTCTAGCCCTCAACTCTACTAGAATTACACCGTTATTAAACAAGGTCAGCTCCGTGTTCATAGCTCTCAAGGCAAATAAAGACTTCCTCCTCATGGCATCGGCGACCACATTTGCCTTACTAGGGTGATAATCGATCACAAACTAATAGTCTTTTAACAATTAAAGCCATCTTCGTTGCTTCAAATTCAAGTCCTTTTGGGTCATCAGATACTTAAGACTTTTATGGTCTATATAGACATGACATTTCTCCCCAAATAGATAGTGTCACCAAATCTTCAAAGCAAATACAATGGCGATCAACTCTAGATCATGCGTCGGATAGTTTTTCTCATGGGGCTTCAATTGTTGCAAAGCATAAGCTACTACCTTACCCTCTTGCATAAGTACACAACCCAGTCCACTTAAGGATGCATCACTGTAAATCACAAATTCTTTCACTGGTTTTGGTTGTATAAATACTGGCTCCTCGATCAATAACATTTTTAATTTCTCAAAGCTCTGCTGACATTTTTCTGACCACTCAAACTTGACATCTTTTTGAAGTAATCTCATCATAGGAGTGGCCATCATAGAGAATCCTTTCACAAAACATCTGAAGTAACCGACTAAACCCAAAAAGCTCTTAACTTTAGTTACATTCCGTGGCGACTTCTATTCAACAATAGCTGAAATCTTACTAGAATCAACTCGGATACCATCACCTGAAACAATATGGCCTAAGAATCCAACCTCTCGAAGCCAAAACTCACTTTTACTGAACTTAGCATACAACTATTTATCCATTCAAGTCTGTAAAACAGTTCTCAAGTGTTCGCCATACTCTGCCTCATCTCTAGAATAAATCAGGATATCATTGATGAATACCACAACAAACTTGTCCAAATATAGCTGAAAGATTCAGTTCATTAAATCCATAAACACCACAGAAGCATTTGTTAATCCAAATGGCATAACTAGGAACTCGTAGTGACCATACTTGTAACACCCCTAACCCGTATCCATCGCCGGACTAGGGTTAAGCGGCATTACCAAACATATCAAAACACTTCGCATTCATTTCATAAACATCATAGCATTATAGTCAAACATAAACATAAGTCCTTTTCTTAGGTCAATGAAACCTTAAACATGCATTAGGAAGATGTTCGGACTAAACCGAACATGTTTACAACTTTCAACACTTAGGAAATTTTTCTATTCTGTTAAGGTCACACGCCCGTGTGACCAGGCCGTGTGGCTTACACGAGCATCAGACACACTCATGTGAACCAGCCGTGCCAAAACAGGGTGACCATACTGACTTTCACCCACGGCCAATAGACACGCCCGTGTGCTATGGCCGTGTGAAACTTAGCTAGCTACTAACTTATGCCCACGGCTATATGACCCGCCCGTGTGTCAAAGCCATGTGATTTTTAAGAGGTTACTGCCAAACAAACACAGCCACAAAGCACGCCCGTTGCTTTTAACCATGTGGCACAATGCAGGCTTGGTTTAAGCCAACTTGCCACCCCATTATGGGTCACCCTACAAACAAGGAATCAAGCATATACGTACAACCCAATCAACCATTCTTTAAGTTAAAACATACATCATTCATGCCATAATATTATCAATAATTTACATAATCAAACATATATGTACAACCCAATCAACCATTCTTTAAGCTAAAACATACATCATTCATGCCATAATATTATCAATCATTTACATACTTATAAACCTTACCTTTTTATACTAAAACATAATGTAAGATTATATAAAAAAAAACATCATCCATTCTCATACAATGAATTTCCCAAACTTACCTTCTCCTTTATCTAATTGAGACATGCCATAACTGCAAATTAAATCACATATCAAAAGCCATTATCAAATATGAGTTCAAACACAAATTAGCCAAATCTCATGGCTAACTGTATACATCACAAAACATACTTCACAACTACTAGCCTATACATGCCATACTTAAAATATTTACATTTTTAGAAGTACCAAAATGAGATCGATAGTGTGGTGACGATCCTCGACTATCCTCGAGCCTTCAGTAGCTACGATAACGGTAAAACAGATAGTAATCACGCAGAGTAAGCTTTCAAAAGCTTAGTAAGCTCGTACTCAAAACATTCATAGTATATGAACATAAAATGATAACCTATGAGTATTTGCACAATTTCAATCCATATAACTATATCAACTCAAAGAGATTCATATATATAACATCATCTACCACTTAGGCATTATACATACCTGAAACTTCCCGTACTTATTCACTTTTTTACTTACCTCATGTTGAATGTTACAAGACTTTCTATAAGTTATTCGAATTTTACACATCAGCACACTTAGTGCTATAAGGTTAGCCGAAGCTAAATATTTTCGCACACTTAGTGCCATCTCAAACAACCGAGACTAAATCGGTATCGCACACTTAGTGCCTCAAGTAACCGAAGCTAGTTAAATCACACACTTAGTGCCAAAGCTAGTTTAAATCGCACACTTAGTGCCAAAGCTTCCGATTCATCACCATATTATCCAATTCAATTATATACAACCCATGTAGAATAAAGGCATCAAAACTTACTTAACATCACATTTTAAGTACGAACTTACCTCGTACTTGAAATTTGTCGACTCAGACTATTTACTCGATAACCTTCGACTTTCCTCGATCTAAGTCCGAATTCCTCCTTTCTTGATCTAAATGTATTCAAAATTAACCCTTTTATTCACCAAATAATTCAATTCAATCCATAAACACATATTTAGGGCATTTTGCAAACTATCCCTCACATTTTCACATTTCGACGCTTTAGTCCCTATTTCACAAAATCACAAAATACACATAATTTGCATATACACAAACTTGGCCAAATTCTCCTTGTACTCATACTAATTCACACATTTCATTTATTTCACATTTTAGTCCCTCAAAATAACATTTTTACAATTTAGCCCAAATTGCTCAATTTCATCAAAAATCCAAAGACAAAACATGTAAACCCAACATCAAGCTTTCATATTTCACCATTTAACAACACAAAACTCATGTATTCATCCATGGAATATTTCAAAATCACCATCAAAATAAAAAATTAAGGCATGGGCTTGATAGTATACGAAGCAACGATTACAAATACGTAAAAAACATCAAAAATCGTTCAAAACGCATACCTTAATCAAGGATTTCCTTAGCCGAACCCTAGCTATTCTTTTTCTTTTTCTTTCCTTGAATTTTCGGTCAAATATGAGCATGAAATGGTTTATTTCATGCCTTTAATTTAATTATAATTCATTTATAATTAGTTTACCATTTTGCCTTTAGTATAAAACATTAACAAACCACTTTACAAAGGTCATTGGTGTCCATTAACCTTTTAGATGGCATAATAACCACATAAGGACCTCTCATAAACAAATCCAAGTCAAATAGGCACTTTTAACACCTAGCACCCAGCTTTTACATTTTACACGATTTGGTCCTTTTTACAAATTAAGCATACAAACAGTTAAATTTCCACACGAGACTTTCACACATGTCAATTCACTTACCATATACATGAAAATTAATATTAAAATATTTTTTCTAACTCGAATTTGTGGTCTCAAAACCACTATTCTGACTAGGGTCAAAACTGAGCTGTTACAATACCTCGTTCTAAAGGCAGTCTTAGGCACATCCGACTCTTTAACTCGTAATTGATAGTAGCCAGATCTCGAATCTATCTTAGAGAACCATGTCACTCCTTTTAACTGGTTGAACATGTCATCAATCCTTAGGAGAGGATACTTATTTTTAATTGTCACCTTATTGAGCTGTTAGTAGTCAATGTAACATCTCGATTTTGGGCCTAGTCGAAATAGTGGTTTTGGGACCCTAAATTCGATGAGAAAAAATATTTTTATTATATTTTTATGGTATACAATTTCACAGAATGATTTTGTGAAAATTTCGTTCAAAAATTTTGACGTTTGGGCACTCAATTTAGTCAAAAGGACTAAATTGTAAAAAATACAAAAGTTGAGTTCTACATGCTAGAGGTGTCCAATTGTTATGAAATTTCAAATTGGAGGTCCTTATGTGGTAATTAGACCATTGGTTAATTTTTTGGACAAAAATGGCCATGAAATAGGTGAAATAGAATATTTTTAAGTTAGGGGCATTTTGGTCATTTAGTAATTAAAATGAATTAAAAACCAAATTAAAAGCCAATTTTTGTCCATCTTCTACCCCATGGCCGAAACTTGCATGGATAAGACATAGCTAGGGTTTTTCAAGCTTCCAAGCTCGATTGTAAGTCCGTTCTAGCCTCGTTTTTAATGATTTTTACGTTTTTGAAATCCTCATAACAAGATCTAGCTATTTCTACCATTTATTTGAGCTAGGGTTCATGTTTAAAAATTGAACCATGTGTGACATGCATGCATTTTGATGTCTAATGGTAGAAAATGAATGTTGGGTGTTAAATAAATGACTCTTACTAAGCAATTTTCGATGAAAACATCTGAAAGGACCATTTTGTAAAAGTTGTAAGAATGGTATAAAAGGGTGTTTTGATGAGAATTGTAATTTGCTATAGTTATGAAAATGGTTTGGCTAGGCCTATAGAGTGATAAAATTGAATAAAAATCACTTTACAAGCCTAGGGGAAAAAGTGTAATTTTGATAAAGTTTAGGGGCAAAAACATAATTTTTCCAAAATATGATTTTTGGATCACATTAAATAATGTGGCTAATAATTAGACTAAATGTGATATTATAGATCAAGGAAAACAAGGATTGGATCTAGATCGGGTGAAAAATGAAAAATCAACAGTTAGGTTCCTTTTTGCTATTTTGGTGCCGAGGTAAGTTCGTGTGTCAATAGTATTGCAATGCTATATTTGAATTGAAAATTCTATATTATTATTACACAAATGGCATGATTTAATATATTTAAAAGTGATGAAAGAATAGTATATAAAATTTGTGAGAATAATGCTATATGACTAGTAGCACATGAAATGTTTGATGGTTCAATCATTGATGGCTTGCAATATAATAACTGAATATATCGAGAATTTGATATAACATGATGTTTTATTAAGTTGGATAACTTGTGAAAGAGTGAAAAGGAAGGTAAGTCCATTTGCAAGTAAATACAATATTCGGTTGAGTGAAATAGGATATTCGATGGATTCTCGAAAAGGAATTGATGGTAAAAAAGATCTAGCCCGGACTGGTGATCTAATCCCTATATAACCCTCTCGAAGAGTATGTGTAAATGGATTTAGCCCAGATGGGTAATCCGAATTATGTTCTGAATTTAGCTTGGACTAGTAATCCCGCTGATACTCTATGAGTTTATATTACGGGGATTTAGCCTGGACTGGTAATCCTGCCATAAGAGCGAGGTTCGTAAGAGTGTGCTCTTTAAAAAGGGAAGATACAAATTGATGGACATGAACTTCTAAAGTGATCTAGCCTCTCGAAGAATATATGTGCTGAAATGGATTTAGCCCAGACGGGTAATCCGATTAGGATCTTAATTTAGCCTAGACTGGTAATTCAGATCTGAGCTCATTAGAGTATATTTCGTTGCAGGGGATTTAGCTTGGACTGGTAATCTCGATGATACTTTATGAGTTTATATTATGGGGGATTTAGCCTGGATTGGTAATCCTATCATAAGAGCGAGGTTCGCGGGAGTGCGTACTTGGAATGATCACTTGTATGAATTGACGGTGAATGGGATATCCATCGAGATTTTGAGAAATTCAACGAGATTAATATGAAAAATGAAACAAAAGGTTTCTTGCCATGATAAACTCATTTATGTTATATGATACTATTATGATGCATATGAATGGTCATGTTTGGGCGAGTGTTGTGCTAAATGATAGCACAGGTAAGTACTCAAAACCCATGGACTTGTGATAAGAATGAAAATGAATAAGTGATACTTATGAGAGTAACTTCATGAAAATCTTGTGATGGTTATCATTATCTTGTACTAAAACAGTTTGGACAACAGCAGTAGTCCTAATTTGAAAATCCACCAAAAATTGTGGAAGTCTAATTAAAGGCTGAATAAAACATGGAATTAAATCTTATTGAGTCTGGTTTCATATAAAGGAAATGGTGTAAGCAAACAAATCTCATATTATTAGATATTTGAATTTTTGTAAAACAGGGTCAGAGTGATCTCGGACTCCCCTATTTTAACTTTGGAAAATCATTAAAAATTGTATGAAAATAATCATTGGCTATAAATTATATTCTTAAAATCCTAGTGATTCTATTTTCAAGGGAAATAGATAGAGCATCATCCAAGTCCCGTATTATGAGATAAATAAATTTTAGTGAAGAAAGGTCGAAGTTGTTAAACAGAAAAATAGGGGAGACTTTGAATAATAAACTGTACTTATTGGCTAGACCAAAAATTTTGAAAATTTTATGGTAAGAAGATATGTGAGTCTAGTTTCTCAAAAAATTAGCGGTTCTCAATTTGGAATCCCGTAGCTCTGGATATAAATAATTTAGTTACTGTGACTCGAGAAAATAGCTTAATTGGACTTTGAATAAATAGAGAGGAATTGAAAAATAGCATGTTAATACATTGCTTATTATTTTTCATGCAAGCTTACTAAGTGTAAAGCTTACTCCCTCCTTTCCATTTCTTTTAGTGTTGTCAGGTCGGCTTGGGGTTGGAAATCGTCAGAGGCAGCATCACACTATCAAGCCAATACCTTTGGAATAGTGTTACATATGTTAGAATTATCAAGTGAGTGGTATGTATAGGGATCTAGTTCTATGACATGTGTTATTATGATTTAGCAAAATGTATTAACCTATTTTGAGCTATTGTATATGGCCATGAGATGACTTATGTTGATTATGGCTTGTAAGTCTAGCTAGTCATGTTATGATTTATTGCTTATGATGTAAAGATATAATTATGTTTGTTTGTCATGTATGGTTGGCAATATGTCATGTGTGTTGAATACATGTTTTATGACCATGAATTAAATGTGTAATATGAATATAAAATAATAATTCTTTGAGCATGGAAGTTTGATGATAAGTTGAAATAAATTGGCGCAAAGATAATTATGGTATGATTAGTCTTGGTTTAATGTGAAAATGTGTAACACATACATGTTGATAGGTAAATGATATGTTTGATCATAATTGAGGATGTTGAATGTCATTGGATCCATGCATAAGTGTGTGCATGTAAGGGTGACAAAAAGGCTTGGAAAATAGCTTAAGAGTTAACTACATGGAATGAGACACGGCCCTGTGTCTCAACCGTGTGAGGGACATGGCCTGGTGACACGGGCGTGTGGCTTGGCCGTGTGGTTTAATTTATTTGCTGACATCATCAACAGAGAGTTATATGGCCTGAGGACACGGGCGTGTTGATGGAACACAGGCGTGCCCCTGTGCCCACATGGGCGTGTAACCCTGTTTCATGAGAAAAAATTCTATATTTTTCTCAGAACTTTCCAAAGTTCTCGGTTTAGTCCCGAACCCTTTCTAAAGTATGTTTTGGGTTTCGTAGACCTAAATGAGGGGCTATTTGCATGTGATTGAATGTTTTAAAATATGAATGAAATTTTATGGTCCGGTTTGCATGATTGTTTATGTTTAAGTCTGGTAATACCTCGTACCCTGTCCCGGCGTAGGACACAGGCAAGGGGTGTTACAGTCGATGAATAATCTCATGGAACCATCCTTCTTTTTCATAAATAACACAGGAGCACCCCATGGCGAAAAACATGGTCTCGCAAAACCTTTGTCAGTAAACTCTTGCAACTGTGACTTTAATTCTTTTAGGTCAGTCGGGGCCATCCTGTTCAGAGCAATAGAAATAGATGCCGTCCCTGGCATTAACTTAATACCAAATTCAACTTTTCTAATTGGAGGCAAACCTGGTAATTCCTCGAAAAATACATCCGCATACTCACATACAACTGGCACTGATTCAATTTTCAATTCGGATTCCTTTGTATTCAATATGTATGCCAAATAAGCTTCATACCCTTTTCTCATACATTTTTTAGTAGACATCGAATAAATTACAATTAGCAACTTATCTGCATTATCTGATTCAACCCGAAGAATCTCACCATTTTCACATTTCAATTCAATAACTTTCTCTCTACAAATCACTATAGCATCATGTAGGGTCAACCAATCCATCCCCAGTATGACATCAAATTCATTAAACGGTAACAACATCAAGTCGGCCGAAAAATAATGACCTCTAATCATTAAAGGGCATTTCTTACATACTTTATCAACTGCCACATGCTTTCCTAACGGACTTGACACCTTAATCATAAATTCAGTAGACTCAACAAGTATGTTCATACTAGATACCAATTTCATATACACATATGAATGAGTAGAGCTAGGGTCTATCAAAGCAATAACATTAGTACCATAGAGAGAGAAAATACCAGTGATCACATCAAGAGAAGTTGCATATTCACGTGTGCGTATGGCATAGGCTCTGGCCAAAGCTCTAGCTTCATACCTCACTACTGTATCTCTTGGCACATTCTTACTACCAGACACATTCCTGGCATTTTTCGAGGGTCTTCCCCTAGAAGCTATACCACTCGGTCTTGGATTCTAAAACATTTCTTTTTCTACCATCTCGGGACAGTCTTTAATATAGTGGTCTTGAGAACCACACTTGAAACAAGATCCATCACTCACCCTACAGGTGCCAAAATAACATCTACAACATTGCTAACACTCGGGTTTGGAAGGTTTAGCATTACCCACGCTTGCCACAAATGTAGCCCGAGATTTAAAATCTGAATTCTGCTTCCTACGGCTCCCGTCTGAATGTCCAGCTGACACATGTGAACGAGAGTACATCTCTCTAGGTTTCTTAGACTGAGATGGAAATGACTTACTCGTGTGTCTCTTTCTTGTGTCTCTAGCCTCAGACATGGCTTTCCTCTTTTCTTTAATCAGCTCTTCAGCTTTACAAGCTCGTTCGACAAGTACTACAAATTCCTTCAACTCAAGAATACCTACTAACGTCTTGATATCCTCATTAAGTCCATCATCAAATCTCCTACACATTTTAGCCTCAGAGGATACACACTCTCGAGCGTACTTGCTGAGTCTGATGAATTCTCTCTCATATTCATTATCTGTCATACAGTCCTGTTTCAAATCCAGAAATTCCTTACGCTTCTGGTTGATAAACCGTTCACTAATATATTTCTTTCAGAATTCCTCTTGAAAGAATTCCTAAGTAACTCTCTCTAGAGGTACCACAGATATCAATGTTCTCCATTAGTGATATGCCGCATCTCTCAAAAAGGGTACGACACATTTTAAGCATTCATCGGGTGTACAAGATAATTCATCAAATACCCGTATCGAATTCTCTAACCAGAACTCTACTTTTTCAAGATCATCATTGGAATTTGCCCTAAATTCCTCAGTACTTTGCTTTCGAATTTTATCAAATGGTGTTCTAGAGAATCTTATAAAATCTATACATTAAGGCCTCGTGGGTGCGGGTTGAGGATTTGGAGGAGGTGGGGGAGGTTGAACGTTTGGGTTCGTTCGAACGAAATTCTTGTACTAGACACTCATCATGTGGAGAAAGACTTCTCTGCCTCCTTCTCCTCTACTAACAGTCTCAGGTCTACTATCGGATGGCACTGTTCCTTCAGCGGGAGCAGGTGCGTTACCTTTTACGTTATCTGCCACTTCTCTCTCAGGATCCATTTGCTATATGAAAATACATTTTAAAATTGTCAAGAGTCGTCACACTATCATAATATATGTATGGAATGTATAGCTAGACTCAAACACATGCTACGTAGTCCGAGACCTGACTAAACCGTAGCTCTGATACCACTAAATATAACATCCTTTACCCGTGTCTGACGCCGGGACAGGGAATGAGGCATTACCAGACTTATACTGAAACATTCATGCAAAATCGGATTATAAAATTTTTGTTCAAATCAATTTCATTCATATGTACGCAATTCGTCCTTTACATGGGCCTCTGAGGCCCAAAACGTACATCGGGGGTGGTTCAGGACTAAACTAAGAACTTTCGAAAAACTTTGGGCAACTTAACAATTTTCTTGTTTTGGAGAGTTACACGCCTGTGGGGTAGGCCGTGTGGTCACACACGCCCGTGTGGCTTGAGAGATGCCCGTGTCCTCAACCAGTGTAACTCTCTGACTATGATGTCATCATCAAAATAAGGTCATACAGCCGTATCACACGCCCGTGTGTCCAGACCATGTGGTACATTAAAAATAAATGAATTTTTCATAAAATGGTGCAGACTTCACACAGCCAGAGAACACGCCCATATGGGTAGGCTGTGTTTCTCACACAGCCAAGACACACGCCTATGTCTTAGCCCGTGTGTTTACTACTAGGCTTATTGACTTGCAAAACTAGGGTGCAGGGGACACATGACTATGCAACACGCCCATGGGGGTGACCCTGTGTCACACACGGCCTAGACACATGCCCGTGTGGATAATTTAGAGGTTATTTTCTAAGCCAATTGCCACCCTCACTCATCCACATACTCAAACATGTTTCATAGCATGCAACATTATATATTTAAACACTTAATATCCAATGCCATGGCATTTTCATACCTTCAAAATATCATCCTAAAGCACATGCAATTAGTCACACCATTTAGAGGCATTTCACACCAATTTCATGCATAACCAAATTTTTTATCCAAATTCCATAATACATATTCATGAATATGATCATCTTAAGCCATTAAGTCATTTCTTATCTTCTAGCATCTAATCCGTACTTCACCATACATTCACCAAGCAATAACATATCACATCATCAAGACATTAGCACATGCATGCATGTATAATTAGATTAAAACCCAAAAATCACATATAAGCCATGTCACACGACCATTACAAAATGAATCATCAATATCAGAGGCCTTTACAACTTGGCCAAATATGCATGACACATATCACAAAATAACCAAGTCCCCTATACATGCCATACTCAAGTTATCAAATTCATTATACCCAATATTCTTTTGATAGTGTGATTGAATATTCCGATAGCTTCTGATCCCCAAGCTACCTTGGCAGAACTATAAAGGATGGAAAGGAATGGGGTTAATCATTAAAGCTTAGTAAGTCCACATGCAAATATTATGCAATGATAGTAAGCAATTATCATGCAAAGACATAATAACATAACCATAAAGATTATTCATCATTCAAGTATTTTGACTTATTTATCAAGTGTTCATATATATATACTTTCTCATCACAATTCATCCTTTATCAAGGCATTTCTCATGAGTTTATCGTACATACTTGTACTTACCTGTAGTATATCATATGATCATACCTTCTTTAACATGCCCTCATTAGGACTTTCATCACCTCATCCATTGTATTACCGGTTGAACACTCAGAATACTATTGGATACATGAAAAACTTGTACATAAGTGCCAAAGCTACCTCATAACATGTAATGCTCCTAATGGAGCTACTCACGGGCCTATTTACATAAGCTATTAGTCAAGGTGTAACTACACGGGCTGCTCACACAAGCTGTCAGGTATATAATGCACTCAGGACTACCTAGCCACCGATAGAACACGCACAAGACTAGTGCCCGGAACCCAATTACATGTATCACATTCATCATGAACTCAGACCAACTCAATGAGTTCAGATGCCACATATGTATCATGAACCTAGACTAACTCAATGAGTTCGGATTTCTAAATTCCCAGTGACATGTCACTTGTATCCTAAACTATTCCTAAGGTTCAAACGGGATTTTTTCTCACGTGTACATAATGTATTAATTACACTTGCTCATGATGTCATGGATAAAGACCATTATATCATTCGTACTTACAACATCATCATTATTCATAAAATACATAATAATAAAATATTTTCCACATAATATCAATACATCAAAACATACTATATTGTCACATTATTTACACATGTACTTTCATCGGTACAAAATGATGATAAACGAGCCTATTCCTCGAAAACTTTATTCTTACCTCAGTCAAGACCTGAATCATATTTTACTAGTCGAATTTTCCTTGTACTCATAACAGCCAATTTTTCATCAAAAATTAGATTTTTATCAGTTATTTTACACATTTTTCAATTTAGTCATTTTTAGTGGTTTTCATGAAAAATCATCTCATGAAATATATTTATCACACATTAAAATCTCATATTCCTCCATAAATCATCAAAATACATGCATGTCACACATGGGTAAATTTTCATACATAAACCCTACTTCAAAATAAGGGTGGTATGCATAGAATTTCTTCATTAAACTTTCACACAAACATGCATACATATCATGGACCTCATAGTAATAATAAAATCATTATTTCTATCTCAGATTTATGGTCTCAAAACCAATGTTCCGACTAGGCCCTAATTCGGGATGTTACTTGAATAATATCCTTAATTCCATGTCCGCATTTAGAACAAGAACTGCTATATCCAATCCCTTTCCATATATGCTTTGAACTCGTTAGAAGTCTTTGCTTAGATGCCAACCAAAGAAAGGATCTCACTCTTTTTGGACCTTGATACTTCCATGTATTCTTCCAAAATTCCTCTCTGAAATTCCAAGTACCATCTTTTAAAGACTAGTAAGCATTACGTACTGAAAAAAAGCCTAAAGTTGAACGAGCCCAAATCACCTTATCTAATCCCGACTTAGGATGAAGAGGGGGGACGCTAACAATACGATTAATCACATCATCAGACAATCATATACTAAACAAATCCAAATTCCAAGTGCTATCAGATATAACCAATTCCTTTAAAGTGCAATCTATGTCAAGATTAGCATAGGAGGGGATTTGCGAACTTAAAGGACCAACACCAGGGATCTAAGAATCTTTCCATCAACAAATATTTTCACCATCTCCAATGGACCAAGCTAAATTTTCACAGAAAAGAGGCCATACTTGTAATATCCTATTTTTTAGTGGTGTTAAAAATAGTGGTTTCGAAACCATAATTCTGATATGAGAGGTTGTTTTTATTATTTAATTAATGACTATGGAGTTACGTTAGAGTCGTATTAAGTTTTGGTGAAGAAATTTCAATGTTTAGTTAGTTAATTTAATAAAAGGACTAAATTGTCGAAGACACAGAACTTAGTAATTATTGAATTGTATTGACTTGATAGTTTAATTACTAAATATAAGAGGAGTTATGAAATAAATAGTCCATAAGGTTGAAAGATGGATGGTTATGGGCCTTTAAATTGTTAAAATTATAAGGTTATAACTAAGGGTAAACTTTATAATTATATAGTTAGATTAAAGAAAAATAAAATACAAAATATGGCTATCATCTTTTTCATGTACTTCCATCAAAAATTAAAGGGAGAAGTCACCATTTTTGGAGCTTTAAGTTCAGTTACTACATTCCTCTAGCATGTAAGCTTGTTTCAATTCCATTTCTTGTAATTTTTATGTTTTTGTGATCGTTGCAACTAGGTCTAGCTAACCCATGTCTTCTTTTTTGAAAATAATAAGAATTGTGGATTTCACCATTGGTGAATCCTTATTATTTTGGATGTTAAGTGATGAAATGGAAGTTTTAGTTGATGATTAAAATTAGTTATAAAGTAATTTTTGTTAACTTTTAAGTAAAGGGTTAACTTGATTAAATATTAAAATTGATAGAGTATTTTGTGAAATTAGAATAAATGAAGGTTGAATATAGTAGAGAAAATTTTGATTACTATGTTTTGTTACAAAGTTTTGTTAATTTTGGATTTTTAGGTTTAGGGACTAAATTGTGAAGAATGTAAAAGTTTAGGGAAAATATGTAATTTAATGAAAAGTTAAGGCTCTTATGCATTAAATTGAATGTGAATTTTAATAGATTGAATTTAATTATTATATAGATAGAGAACAGAGCAAAAAAGACAATAATCAAGGAAAGGATAAAATTACGGAATAGTCCATGCATGTTAACCAGAATTGAATCGTAGGTAAGTTCATAATGATTTATTATATAAAATAAAAGGCTTGTGAATATACTATTTGTTTCTAATTAGTTATTGAATGTATGAGAAATTCCATTAGTTATTCATATAAAATTGAAAGGGAACGATAGTTGTTTAGTTTGGAGTTGTATATTTATATATATAAGAACGTATTAAGAATATAGTATACGTACGGAAATGATGAAGTGCTTCTGTATGGTGAGAATGTATTAAAGTAATGGATTTATGTGTATTGCTTGGTTGAACATAGCAATCGTGTAGGATATAATTGGCATGCCAACAGGGTTAGCATGCGCGCTTGTAAGGAATTTGCACTTTGGTGCCTTTGTTTTCACATTCGTGCCTCTGTACGCACTTCGGTGCCCTTGTTATACATCTATGATGCTTCTAGTGTGGTGTAGTTACTTGTGTATCCGAGTCGAGTTACTTAGTTCATCAGGATAAATGCTAATGGAAAATATGGTTAATTTGTGGTTTTGAATGTTAATGCATATTCAAGGTATTAGAAAGCATCAAGGGTTCAATGAATTACTTGTTTATATATATATGAGCATATTTATATTGATGAAAAGATGTTATGGAATGGTTGGGTTATTTGAGAAGAGGATTATCATGATTTATCCTATTATGTGAATAAGAAATAATGTGAATTATCAGGAATTGTAAATTTATCTCTTTATACTTTGATATCAATTAAAGAAAGTTGAGTTTGATGGTTTAAGTTATGAACTTCCTAAGCTTCCTAATCTTCCTAAGCTTACTAGTTTTATATGTGTTCTTTTGTAGTTATCAAAGTTGCGGATTGACCGGACGGATAAACTGAAGGCTCACACTATCCAATCATTTGGTAGCTTTTGGTATTTTTATTTTGGGGTGTGGCATGTATATAGGCTCTTTGTTATTCATATATCTAATGTTGTGTTGAGATGTTATATCTAGTTGAATGGTGAATCTTGAATATGAATATAAGTTAGCTTGGAAATTAATTTCTAAAAATAGGATGTCCTATACTCTGCTTTTTGGTTTTCCGAAATATAGTAAGTATCTTTTAATGCCCTTAGGGATTTTTGAAACCAAACATTAGTTAAATTGCTACGACATTTTGATTAAATAAGCACTCCAATGCTTAGAGTTGCTAAGCAAGTCAACATCACTTTGTTTGCTCCATCGTGTTGTTGATTAGAAAGGAGGGTCTATAACACCCCTTACCCGTGTTTGACACCGGAGCAGGGTACGAGGCATTACCGGACTTAATCACTAATCATCATATAAAATCCGATTCATAATTAATAACATAATCAAGACTATCTACATTAAATGACTTTATACAATAGAGACCTTCAAATAACATAGGTCAGTATTTTGAGCCAATTCCTAGAAACTTAATAACAATTAAATGAGTCTCCATACATGCCAAAGACTTAAAATACTTTAAAACCTTTATATATCGATCAATAGTTTGATAGTGTGATTTAACCTCCGGCGACCTCCAACTCGAGCTAACATCTGCGACACTATAGGAAAAAGGAAAGGAAGGGAGTAAGCATTATAGCTTAGTAAATAAGTATGTAAATATTAATAAACAATACATTATCATACTTTAAACAAAGTCACAATATGTTCCCGAAATATTACCATCACAAACACACATACTTTCACTATTACAATCATAAACAGGTTCAAGATAAGCTATCTAACAGAGTACCAGCAACTAAATTATTTATTTATGGAGCTACAGAACTCTAAATTACAAACCGTTAATTTTCCTTGAAACTATATTCACATATATTCTTACCATAAAATTTTCAAAATTTTTTGTCTATCCAATTAGTACATTTTATTCATTGAAGTTACCTCTGTTTCACTGCTCAATTGTTCTGACCACTCTTCACTACAAATCAATTTTCTCCTCATACAGAATTAAAAGGGTATTCTCATTTATTTCATTTGAAACTAGACTCATTAAGGATTTAAAAAATATAAATTATATCCCCTAATTATTTTTGTACAATTTTTAATGATTTTTCCAATTCATAACAAGGGATCACGTAGTCATTCTGAACCAGTCTCTCAAAAACTTAAATATCTCATAATATAGAACTCCTTTGCTTGCTCTGTTTCTGTTATATGAAAATAGACTCATTAAGCTCTAATTTGATATCTCATTCAGTCTCTGATTCAATTTCTAATATTTTTGGTAAATTTTTAGATTCACGTCACTGCAACTATCCAGAATAGTTTTATTGTCAATTTTGATCTTTCACACTTCAATTGTATTCATCACTTTCCCATAACAATCTTTCCAATTTCCAATCACATATCGAGCATATTGCTCATAAGTTACACATGTATATACTTACACTTATCATCACAAATTCATACACAAATTCATTTAATCAATTTCCCAGTTGAACGCTTCGGAATAATAACAGATACGCAATGGTATCGCACACAGCCCACCTTTAAAATCGAAGCTCTCTAGTACACATAGTGGCCTTCACTTAGCATCAATCATGTGACCTAGATCGATTGTACACATAATTTTGGCTCTCTTGTACACATGGTGAACACTTAGTACCACCCATGTGACCTAGCCAGTTTATCTCGTAACTTACTTGTCTACATGGTGTCCTTCACTTGGAACCACGCATGCGACCTAGCTACATATATCCCGTAGCTCTCTTGTCTACATGGTGTACACATAGTATCACCCATGTGACCTAGCTACATCATAATGTCTCGTAGCTTTCTTGTACACGTGATGTGCACTCAGCACCATACATGTGACCTAGCTACATACCATCTGTATCATCCAATCTTTTCGAAGGTTCAACCGGGATTTCTCTCTCTTTCTAATACTTGATTCCATACTTCTAATAGTCAATTATGATTCAAAAATCAGCTACAATACATAAAATATGCTGAAATACAAAAACATAATAAAGATAATGTATTATTTATATACAAACTTACATACTTTCTCATTTCCATGTCGAATTAATATTGAACATTTAAATCATCATACTTATACTTACTTTCAACACCTAATGTATTATTTATATACAAACTTACATACTTTCTCATTTCCATGTCGAATTAATATTGAACATTTAAATCATCATAATTATACTTACTTTCAACACCTCGGCAATCATAGTAAATATATCAATTTTACATTGAAACATGCATAAATTAATGCTTATTATACATATGAACTTACCTCGATACTGAAACGGCCATTTTACCAACTTTCCCGATTTTCGATTTTTCTCCCATTCTAGATTCAAATCTCATTTTTCGGGATCTAAAACATCATATTTTACTTATTTAATTAATGTACTATTCAAAACAGTCCTTCACTCAAACTTTGGTAAAATTACAATTTTACCCCTAAACTTTTGCATATTTACACTTTTGCCCCTAGGCTTGGGAATTAAACTTCATCCCTTATTATTATGTTTTATGACATGATGATCATTTTTCCCTTCTATGGGAACATCAAATTCTCACTCTAACACATAGTTATGAACAATAATAACTTTTACTAATTAAGCCGTTTTACTCATTTTTGCTTAAAACCGCTTAGCAAAAGTTGTTTAACATAATTTCAGCCTTCATATTCTACCATAAAACATCAAAATAAACACATTTCACCTATGATTATTTTTCCAAATATGAACCCTAGCTTAAATTATTGCTAGAATAAGCTTAATCAAGTTTTCGGGATTCTAAAATCATAAAGAACTTGAAAAACGGGGCTAGAACGGACTTACTATTGAGCTTGGCAAGCTTAGCATGGCTTCCCCCATGCTAATTTCAGCCTCCATGAAAAAGATGAGTCAATTTTGGCTTTATTTTCCCTTTTTATTTCTTTTAATTACCAAATGACTAAAATGCCCTTAAGGCCTTTCTTTAAAATTTTGTCCTATTCATGCCCATTTTTGTCCAAACGAAATATAATGGTCTAATTACCATTTAAGGACCTCCTATTTAAACCCCCATTTCAATCAAGTACTTATGAATTAGAACACATATTTTGCAACTTTTGCAATTTAGTCCTAAAAGTCCAATTAAGCACTTTATCAGTAAAATTACTTAACGATATTTTTACACAATATTTTAATCAATAAATAAACCTTAAAAATTAATCGGAATAAATTTTTTGACTTTGAAGTCGTGGTTCTAAAACCATCGTTCTGTTTAGGCCTTAAATCGGCCTATTACAGCAACTTCTGCAAATAAGCCCTAATAGGCAAATTAAAAATGCAATCTATAAAATTTCTTATCAATACTCTAACACATGCATCTAATCACTCGGTAAATCATAAAAATTAGTCAAAGTAAACTTTTCTATCTCATATTTGTGGTTTCGCAACCACTATTCTATTTAGGCCCTATTTCGAGATGTTACTGGGTCTAAGTAAGAGCGTGTGATATAATTTTAGGGGCATTTCACTGTAGCAAAGGACTAAGCAGCTAAAGAGGTAGTTATTTGCTCCATCCATCTTTTTAATTAAAGGTCATAGCTTCATGAGTGACTTTTGGTTTAAATTGTGACATGATAAGGTACTCGGCAATTCGTTGTATGCTCCATCGTTATTGTCAAGTCAAAAACATTTTTGTGACATGACTAAATCCCTTAATATGGTTTCCATTAATAATAATAATGATAATAAGAAAAGAAGGAAAAAAATGGAGAATAAATATATGGAAATGTGAATAATATATGAGCTTAAATCAAGTGGCTTCTATTTAGGTAACAAATGAACTAAGTGAATAAAAAGATATCTGTTATAGGACGAAAGAAAGAATACATGTGTACTTAGGAAATTTTGTTTTTAGGGAGAAATTTTTGCACTATATTTTCTGAAAAAACCTTTAAAATTCAAATCAATTTTAGGAAAAGAGAATATTGCTGAGAATGGAGGTATAAATTGTTTTGCGGATAGCTAGGTAGTCCAAGAAAGTTTTTTTTTTTTGCAAAGGCAAAATGGGTGCATTCATGCATTCAGGTGTATTTTGCTTGAGGACAAGTAATAACTCAGGTTTGGGGGTGTGATAACTCTTCAAAAGAGTTATATTTCATGCCTTTAGACCAAGCTAATTGCTTGTACTGAAGTACATTTTGTTGCATTTAGGACATTTTAGTTAGCAATTTTAATATTGCATTAGGACTTAGATTTGTTGGAATTAGGTGTTTTTAATCGTTTGTGGTGGAGTTTTTTGTGTGTTGGTATGGAAGGAACAAATTTTAGAATGAGGAAATAAAGGAGTGTAGTTTTTTCAAGGCAAAAGTGCAGACAGTTTGCCAGCACGGATGCCGTGGTAATGCCGGGAAGACAAAGTCAACCTTTTTTGCGCAACAGTCCCAGTTCAAATTCAAAATTGTACCAGATAAATCTCCCTCAAAGAGGAGAAGATAATCGCAAGCTGTTAGCGTATAACACCCATTACCCGTACTTCAGACTGGGGCAAGGTACGGGGCATTATCGTACACAAACATGACATTTTCGAAAAATCACGGGCTATAAAATTTCATTCCAAATTAAAACCAATCAAACACATTCATAGTGTCCCTATTATGGGCTTACGAGACCCAAAACACGCATTAAGAATGGTCTCGAACTAAACCGAGAGCTTAAGAAAATCTTAGGAAAATTTCTAGGTTTAAGCCTTACATGCCCGTGTGGAGGAAATGCACATGTTCTTAGGACACGCCCGTATCCTTTACCTATGTGGAATTAGTTAAATTTATTTTCCATTTCAAACCTACAGGGGTTTTCACATAGCCGAGCACACGCCCATGTCTTTGGCTCGTGTCCCTCACACGGCTTAGACACACCCGTGTGGTTGCCCGTGTCGAAAAACCCAGACATGCTATTTATGACATCATCATTCATTTTGAGGCACATGGCCAAGGCACACGCCTGTGTCCTCCACACAGTTGAGACACACGGTCGTGTCTCTTCCCGTGTGTTTACTACCATGCAAACTGACCTAAAATTTTAAGTGCAGGGGACACACGGCCAGACAACACACTCATGGGGGCTAACCGTGTGTCACACACGGCCTAGACACATGCCCATGTGTCTACCCGTGTGGACCTTTTTAAGGTTATTTTCCAAGCCTTTGGTCACCCTCTAACATCCATACACACTTAAAGATTTCAAAGGTATTTAACATGGCTTAATTATACTCTTATGCAACCTTAGCATAACTCATTGCACTTTAACCTCATTTCATCGATTTAGTACATGCTAAATTATCCTTTTTGTATTAAGGATTACCATATCATCAAACACATTTAGACTCGGCTCATTTTATAACTCATTGCCAATTATGACCTAGCCATCTCCAAGTGATTTGGCCACATTCCACATGTCCATTCATGATATACCATATTTATCCATCTAATGAACATTTAAACACCAACATGCACAATTAGTAGGTTACAACCTTCATCAAAGTGAGCCATGTCTTATAGCCATATACAAAATAAATAGGTATATCATTCAAGCCCTTACATTGGCTAACCAATGACACATATAACAAAATAACCAAAACCTATACATGCCATTGTAACAAAGTAAAAGTATCTATATACCAAAGCAAGATAAACTAATAGTGTTGACAATACTCCAATCGTCTTCCAATCTTTACAAGTCCACGAGCTCTGTAAAATAGGGAAAGGAAAGGGGGTAAGTATTAACATGCTTAGTAACTTCAGATAACAGGAAAGTAAACTTACTGATTATTTTGCATACAACCATAAAAGATATTCATGCCAAACATGCATAGTATAAATTCCCTATCACATACACTAAATCATCAAGTTAGTTCCCTCTCAAGCAATATAGCATTAATCTTGGTGAGCTCATCAATTCAAATATTTCCATTCTCGTGTCTTATTACAGTCCCGTTGAATTTCTTAGAAATCTCGATGGGTATCCCATTTACCGTCAAGTCATGCTAGTGACCATTTTAAATATACACTCTTGTGAACCTCACTCTTACGGTGGGATTACCAATCCAAGTTAAATCCCTCGTAACATAAATTCAAGGAGTATTGTCAAGATTACCATTCCAGGCTAAATCCCTTACAACGACAATTACACCAAAACGTTTGGATTTGAAATGCCAGTCTAGGCTAATTTCAGTCCTTAATCATGTTACCCATCGGGGCTAAGTCCATAATGCACATATATTCATCGGGAGGTTTGATTGCTTAAGGAACACCCGTCCGAGATGAATCCTTACTATACTGAGATCATCAGATTACTCGTTCAAGCTAAATCCCTTTCTGTAACACATGCAGGATCTCATGTCATGTAAACAAGAATTTACCCATCGAATCTCCCTTTTTCATTTAACCGGGACAATTGTCATCTTTTTCTTTTTACACTACCATATTTCATGTATATTCATGCAATTAATATCTAAATTAACATACATTTAAGAATATACATTTTCAAGTGTATTTAAAGTTTACTTCAAGTTACACGAACTTACCTGGTAATTGCTCCGGTTTCGTATTTCGGTTATTCCGAAACCTTTCGTTTCCCACAGTCGACCTCCGGAATTAGTTCCTCAAGGTCTATATCAATAAAAATAAATTATTAATACCTCATACTATTCATTTCGGACCTAAATTTTGCCCCGGGAAAAATGCCTAATATTTCACATTTTTACAAATTAGTCCCTAGGCTCGTATAATGGAATGCATGAAATTCCTTGGTTACCTATGCCTAGTCAAATGTATCCTAAGCTCATACCAGCCCATATTTTCTTCTATTTCACATTTTTACCACATATTTTATACTTTTTACAAAATGGTCCTTTAGGACATTTCTATGAAAATCTACCTAGTAAAAGTTGTTTACCATCCTTTAAACTCTAATATTCCTCCATAAGTCATTAAAACACAAGCATCTTATACATGGGTAAATTCCCAAACATGAACCCTAGCTTGAGATATGGGTAGAAATGGGTAGAGCATGTTACGAGCATCTCTAATTTACAAAGAACATTAAAAACGGGGCTAGGGAGCACTTACTATTGAGCTTGAAATGTTAAAAACCCTAGCTTATGGAGCTCTAGGAATTTCAGCAGCTATGGGGAAGAAGATGGCTGATTTTGGCTTTCTTTTTCCCTTTTTATTAAGTTTATTACCAAATGACCAAAATGCCCTTCCTTACAAAACTCCCAAATTTTTCTATGCATGCCCATTTTTTTCCAAAAACTTAGAAATTGGGCAAATTGCTATTTAAGATCTTCTAATTTATAATTCAAAGCAATTTCATGCAAATTGCTTCTAGAACCCAATTTTTGTAATTTATTCAATTTGGTCCCTACTTTCCAATTGGACACCTTATACTTAAAATTTCTTCATGAAATTGTAACACATGCTTATTTTCATATCCTAAACCTCATAACATCATGAAATAATTATTTTAAAATCATATTTGTGGTCCCAAAACCACTATTCCCACTAGGCCCTATTTTAGGATGTTACATAGCCGACCCTAGCCTAATCTATCTATAAAAGCCAAAGAAGGGAACCTCAAAAATGGCAGAAAAAAGTGGGAGAGATCTTTAGGCATGAATAAGGGTTTGGCTGCACAAAGGAAAGGAAGTCAAAGGTAGTCCTTTGTAGCCATCATAGGACGTTGTGTTGTTGAAGTGTGGACTAGGCAAGCGAAAGTTATTTCCAAAAGTTCGTCCATTATTTCCATTAGTGTTTATTTGAAAGATTGAATTGAAGTACTTGAACACAATGTCGGATAATATGTTGGTTTGGAATTCCCAACCCATGAGCTAATCTCATAGGGTTGGGATGACTTCCTATGAAACCTTAAACTATTTTTATGGATGCAGTATATATCTAATTTACTTGACTGTTTCATTTGATTATTCTTATTGCTTAATTAAAATGCAAATGATCTCTAGACATAGAAGACTGTTCGCATACTTATAAACTAATTCTAATTCCAAATGGGTTGGGTTGGTTTGATTAAAATTAAATGAAATGAGCAAGTATTCGATAGACACTTGTAGTCAGCTCTAGACATAGAGTCATGATCATACAGAAGGAACCCATGCAAGATATATAAAAAGCCTATAGAAAAAGGCAAGGTAACTTGAGGTTTTGCTCTCGCAAGAGGCAGACCATTTTAGACCTCTTCTGTGCAGTAAGGTAGATACGATTTTGTCAGGACATTATTAACAATAAGGGTCAATTCTGGATAATCTTGACCATCTGAATCAACATCACTCTATCCTTATTCTTTGTCATAGTAACTTTGCCTCAACATATTTAGTTGTTTATTTCTTTGTTTACATTCTATCTAGATAAACACTCTCGTTATTACCATTACATTTTTGCTTTCACTTTTGACATAACATTTCCAATTATTCATCAATTCCATCTATCACATACAACATCATTCCTTTGAATTATCATTGCATACTTACCTTAGTTTACCATAGTATTTTATTCGTCAGTCTTACCATAACATTAACACTACAGGAATTTAAGGTTTTAGCGGCGTTTTTAGTGACGTTTGGACGAAAAACGTCTCAAATATTATACATTAGTGGAGCTAACAGAAAAACGCTACAATAGGTAAAGCAGTACTGGCGTTTATGAGAAAAACGCCACAAAAAGTCAAGCATTAGTGGTGTTATGAGAAAAACGCTGCAAAAGTTCAAGCATTAGCTACGTTATGAGAAAAAGGCCGCAAAGTATCATTTTATTTTAAACGAAACGATGCCATTTTGCTTTGCTCAGTTTTATTCCCAACTCATATCCCCAAAATCCTTTTTTTTTTCCTTAAAAATTTTCTACAAATCCTTAAATTTATTCCCCAAATCAAAATCCCCAAATCATTCCCCAACAATCTGTTGCATCATCGTCAATTGTCCCTTCTGCTGCATCGCTATCGACACTCCTCTGCCGCAGCCAATCGGTAAGTTTTTTCCGTTTGTTTCTTAAGAAAAATTAAAAAAATAAGTCGAGCGTTTTATTTAATTTCTGATTTTGATGGGAAAAATGAATGATAAGCAAGTTTTATTAATGATAAGCAAGTTTTATTTCATTTCTCATCTCATTTGTTCTTGCATTTAGAAGTCCTTTATTTTCTAATTTTGTCTCTATTAACCCAATTTTTTTATTTCATTTAACAATTATTTTTATTATTTCATTTGACAAAATCCTATCCCTACCGAAACTCGTATATATTATGTTAAATAATCATACCTTTAAAAAAATGGTCAAGTAGTTATTTTATTGAAGTAATAATTTTATATGTTTGATGATTTTGAGATTTTAGATGATATATTAATGGTTACAATTGTGTGGTAAAATTTTCAAAAAGATATGTCTATATATACAAACATGTAGCACAAATAGTATCCATATATCTTATTTGTTTTATATATTTCAAAACTTAGAATTGACTTAACAAGAAAGATGATGATAAGTATTAGTGAAGAAGGTGTTGAACAATAAACAAACTAAAGATAAGTCAAAGATCATAAATCTAAGATTTGAGAGAAAAAAATCTGAAAATCTGAATCTTTGCCTTATTATTTATTTGTTTAGTTAATCTTTGCTCAGCCATAGTTCCTATTATTGAATAAGAGATAAACACAGTACATGAGTTGTACCAGTAAGTTATGAATTTAATTATATATTTCACGTGAAATTCCAATAAATATTACAAAGACAACTTCTCTTAAATTCATTGATTTTTCTAATAACAACTTAACATATAAATATGATTTTCTACTTTCAATTGTTATATATTTTTAATTAGTGTACAATTTTTTTAATTTCTTAATATAATACTTTTGACTTAAACAACCATAGATCGTTATCTTGCCAATGGATGTATTATACCAACTTTTTGGCTTAAACATGATTTGTCTTGTACCTTTTCCTTACAATCAAAATATTAACCCAACTTTATGGAAAAAATTAGCTTGCTCTCCCTTTTTTAAGTTTGTGCTGCTGTTTGCAATTTTTGGATTATTTATTTGTAAATTTTGATTAATTTAATTATATGTTTTAGGTGAAATTCCTTCCGTTATTGAAAAATTGACTTCTCTCCAAACATTTTCTCTTACCAATAACAAGTTAACAGGTATAATTTCATCTTTCCTATCTTATCTTTTTTCTATTAAATTTATGCATTTCATAATTAAAATAAAAGAATCTCAAGTTTACATTGAAAGATAATCGTAGTAGTTTCCTTTTGATAGATCAAAATCTTAGAGTCCTTCTTATGCATCTAAAAAATGCAAGATATTGTGAACTAAATTAATATATCATTCTATTGGTTCACTTTAATAAATATCTTGAAAAACTAAAAAAAAATATCATGTTATACATTACATGTGATAATTAAATGATAAGAAATTAATTCAACTATTCATTAATGATTAAATTAATAAATAATTAGCTTTTTTTTAGAAATGCAATAAGGTGGCATGATTTGATTGAAAAAGGCCTATGCTAATGTGATGTAATTGTTTTATGCAATACTATTTTTATAATTTATTACATTGTTATGTTGAATCTGTTTTTATTAAGTTGTGGTCTTAATTATAAATGCTACTATTGACCAAGTCTTTCATTTTACGCTTTCCTTTTGTGTTGTGTAAGATTGTGGTTAGAGTGCAATTGGAGGTGCTCATAAGCTTGCATCTATCCTATCTAATTTTTTACAACAAAATTAGGTTAGGTCAGGCCATTATAAAGTTGAAAAAAATAAAGTCGATTCCAACTCATAACAAGCTAAGTCACCTTGCTCATGAACACTTTTAAGTACAATACTTGCATGCAATTTTTTACTTAAATTGGGAGTCATAAGATGTTGTGCCTAGATCCTTAGAATAAAAACTTTAAACTATTGAACATTGATTAAAAATTATTAAATTTAGTTATTCTTCTCCTTCTGGTTTGCCTTATACCTACACTAAACTTTACGGTAGAAATCTTGGCTTTTGATCCATCATTTTTCTTTGGTTCTGATATTTGTTCATAGATAACTATTCTTTGTTCTTGACCTAAATTAATCAAAGTAATGATTTTGTTTATGTTAGATGATTTTGAGATTTTGGTTGATATATTGATGGTGACCATTGTGTGCTAAAATTTTTACCTACCGAAACTCGGATATGCTTTTTAAGTTATTAGGGACTTCCCATGTATAAATATGTGCTTTACAATGGTGTTTAGTCCATATCAATGTAGACAATCATTTTCCCTTGTTGACTAAGGCTAGTATAGTTGAGTTTTTACATCAGTAAGTTCTTGATATAGAGTACGGTTTTGTTGGGCAGTTATTGAGCTCCAAATTATCTATTTCTTTCTCTTTTTTGGTCAAACTGAATTAAGTAGGCCAAAGTTTGTAAAGGTAAAATGTAACACCCCTTACCCGTATCGGACGTCGGCACAAGGTTCGAGGCATTATCTGACATAAACGTAAACAACATATGAATTCGAATCATAATATTTCATTCAACTTTAAAACTTTTCAATCACATGTAAATGTCCCTTATGAGGGCCTATGAGGCCCAAAACATACTTTGGGAGTGGTTCGGGACTAAACTGAGAACTTTCAGGATTTTAGGATAACTTAGAAAATTTTTCATGTTTTGAGGAGTCACACGCCTGTGTGTGTAGGCCGTGTGATCACACACGCTCATGTGGCTTGGGACACGCCTGTGTCCTCAGCTCGTGTAACTCTCTGACTATGACGTCATCAAGTAACTAAGGTCACACGACCAAGTCACACACCCGTGTGCTTAGGCCGTGAGGCGAATTAAATTCCAAAAACTAAAAGCAGACTTCACACGGCCTGAGAACACGCCCATGTCCTAAGGCTGTGTCTTTCACACGGCTGAGACACACGGTCGTGTCTCTGCCCGTGTGTTTACTACTGGGCATTCTGTTTTACATACCTAGGGTGTAGGGGACACATGGCCAAACAACACGCCTATGGGGCAGACCGTGTGTCACACACGACCTAGACACATGCCTGTGTGTCTACCCATGTGAACAAATTCTAGGCTATTTTCCAAACCTTTTTGCCACCCTTAAAGACTCACTCACTTATTCATGTTCTCAGCATGCAATAAAGGCATTTAATTACTCTAATATCCATATCCATGATTAAATTATGCCCCTAATGCCTCCATGCACTATCTCAATTTTTACATGCATCTCTTAATCTTTTCATACCAATTCATAACCTCTAGGTTCTTATATCATTTTTTTTCCAATTTTATACATTTATAACATTGTTATGGCCATACTCATTGATCATGGATCATTCACCAAATAAACATGCCATACCTTACATCCATCATTCACAAGCAACCACATCAACATGAACACATTGCATGCATACATGATTAATAAGGGTTACAACCCAACAAGAAATATGAGCCACATCTCATGGCCACATACAAAATGAATTTATCCATCATCAAAAGCCACCACACTTTGCCAAATTAAATGAAACATATGGCAAAAAGGTAAGTTACCCTATACATGCCATTATATCAAAATGAATATTTCTTTTATATCCAAAACGAGATTGTTGATAGTGTGATCAAAGCTCCAACCATCCTCCAACCTTCACGAGTCCGCAAGCACTATAAGACAGGGAAAATGAAACGGGGTAAGCATTACATGCTTTGTAGGTTCGTATAACGAAAAGCAAACTTACTAGTCATTTTAAACACATGATCTCAATAAGTCATACTATCCATCAATTATAGATAAAATTTCCCTAAACACATGCACTCAATCAATAAGTTAGTTACAAATAATCCAAGGTGCACAGATGAGCTCATCATATCAAGTACACGTTCCACTTCATGTTTCTCATGTCTTATATATATATTATCCATTGAATTACTAAATTCTCGATGGACATTTCATCCGTCAATTCATATCTAGTAGTACCTTTTTGGTACATTCTCGAGCCACATATCCTCTAGTAGAATTACCAGTCTAGTCTGAATTCTAGCTGTACTATATACTCTAAGGGCTTTGTCGGATTATCAGTCCATGCTAAATCCTTTATATGACAAATAATTCCCTATAGAGTCATATCTGGATTACCAGTCCAGGCTAAATCCATCAATTAGGATTACCAGTCCAGGCTAAATCCTAATTGAAGCATATGCTCGATAGGCTCATTTCAGGATTACCCATTCAGGATAAATCCTTTCTGCAACACATGCAGGATTCAATTTCATATAAGACATAACCTATCCATCGAAATTCAAAAATTCAAGCGGATTACAATCCCTTTTTAATTAATTCTTAACTTATGAATAATTTCACATAATTCAATATTCTTACATTACACATTCAATTCCACACAACAATCAAAATCAACATAATTACATATTCAATTAAGTTACACGAACTTAACTGGATGATGTTTTAGATTTGAATTCTGACTATTCCAAAACCTTTTATTTTCCACTGTCTACTTTCGAGATTGGTATTTCTGAGTCTATATAAACAATTTAAATTATTAATCTATCGCATTCATCAATTTCAGCCCGAAAATTCACTCTATGGAAAAATTACCTTTTTACCTCTAACTTTGTACATTTTAACACTTTGGTCCCTAGGCTCGTAAAATGAAATGCATGCATTTTCTTGGTTACTCAAGCCTAGCCGAACATGTATTATACTTATACCATCCCACATTTTCCATCAAATTAGATTTTTAACCACCTAATTTACCATTTTTACAAGAAGGTCCTTTTTAGGTGTTTCTATGCAAAACTACTTGGTAAAAGACGCTAAACACACACCAAACTTTGATATTCCTCTATTAATCATCAAAATATAAGCATTTCACATATGGGTCAAGTTTCAAACATGAACCCTAGCTCAAAATGATGGTAGAAATAGCTAAATCATGCTTTAAGGACCTCAAAAACATAAACAACATTAAAAATGGGGCTAGAACATACTTACAATCAGTCTTGAAAGTTGAAGAAAAACCCTAGCTATGGCTCCTTGAGAATTTCGACTAAGGGGGAGGAAGATGGACACAATTTTTGACTTATTTTCCCTTCTCATTCTTTAATTAACCAAATGACCAAAATGCCCTTTTTACTAAACTTTGATTTTTTTATCCATGCATGCGCACTTTTGTCCAAAATTTTGGAACTTGGTCAAATTACTAATTAAGAGCCTCTAATTAATAATCCAACTCAATTCCATGCTAAAAGCTTCTAGAATTCAAGTTTTGCAACTTACTCAATTTAGTCTCTAAAAATAAATTGGGCATCTTAGGCATAGAATTTCTTCATGAAATTTTCACACAAGCATACATTCACATCCTAGATCTTATAACAATCATAAAATAATTATTTCTACTTCATACTTGTGGTCTCAAAACCACTATTCCAACTAGGCCCTAAGCAAGGATGTTACATAATAGTAGTGAAATTCACCCTTATATTTAAAATTGCTGCTTTCTCTTCGCTTGATATTTGATGCTTAGAAATATTGCGATATGCTAAATACCCCACATTTGATCTGGTAGATACTTTGAGAATGGAGTTCAATTTCAATAGGCTGTTTAGTTATAAATGGAGTTGAGAATGGAGCATGCTATTGTCTTTCTCTGGATATGCTACTTGCAAACTGTTAAAGCCTTCATCGTCCTATATTTAAAGCCTTCATTCTCATATGTTATTTGTAAATTGTTTGCCTAAATGTTTAACCTATATGCTCGTGGAGTATGTATGTGATCTCTTTTGCTCCGTAGGTATTAAATGAGTTTTGGTTTCCTAATGTTCAATGGTGTTGATTATTAGGAAAGTTTGGTTGAATATTTATTCCTTTTTTGCAATCAATTTAAAAGGGTATTTTTGTTTCCATTTTAGTCTATAAATTTTCAAGTTTATTATTGTTCATATTTTGTGACATTCAAATTAATTCTTACATTTTAATGATTAATTTAACTCAATAATTAGCTTTTAGCATTAGTTGCCCTAAAAATTGATAGTAATTAAATAAATTAGGTTAGTTTAGTTTAATTAATTATCAAGTAAAATCGTTTATTTAATTATGTGTTTTTAAAAAGGTTAATTTAGTTCAATTTATTAAGTTTTGATATTAAGAGAAACCGTTTATCTAGTTATACATTTTTAGAAGCTTAATTTAGTTTGATTTATTGAAATTTGATATTAAGTAAAGACATTTGTTCAATTTTGAATTTTTAAAGAGGTTAATTTAGTTCAACTTATTGAATTTTGATATTAAGTGGAACCATTTATTCTGTTATATAAAGTAAAACCGCTTCTTCAATTATGCGTTTTTTTATTTAATTTTTATTATATATGTATTTCAAAAACATTATAATTTGTTTTGCACTTATCACGTATTGTTTAAATACGGTTAACTTTAGTATTGACAAAATAAACAAAATGAAAAGAAGTAAACAAAAGAAATAACAAATCTTTAATAAAAAAAAGAATAATCAATTTAAATAATCAATGTTGATATTTCACATGGGAATGGATATTCAAATATTATATTTTACATGGTTGTGATTTAAGTCCTTATTTCATTTAAGTAACTTCATTATAATATGTTATTTTATTGATATCTTCATATTTAATTCAATTTTTATTATTTATTTTAGTTTTGATTTTAAATTTTTATTTTTATTTTAAAATTTAAGATAACTTGAGTTCTATCTTTTGGATTTTAATTATGTTATTAATTTATTATTTTGAATTCTAAATTTAAATTTATTAATTTTTATATTTAGTTTTAAAGTTAAAATTTTCATAGAAAATTTAATTTAAATAATATTTTTTATTTATCCTTAAAAGTATATAGTTTAAAGTTCAAATTTCAAAAATAAAACATAATATAATATTTATCATAGAAATAAATATTATTTAATTAAAATAAATATTTTAAAGGAAAATAATATTTATCTTAATGTTAAAATTATTTTAATATTTTTCATAAATCTTATCATAAAAATAAATTGATCGATTTTAATGTATAGTATAAAGTTAAAAAGTTCATGGAAATTTAATTTAAATATTAACTCAAAATAGATGAAAAATTAACAAATATTAACTTTATTAACATATAATTATTAATTTGTTAATTTTTGTCTTTTTAAGTATAGTAAACATAAAGGTGATAAAAAAACACAAATTAAAAAATTAAAAGAGTATAATTAAAGAGTTAAAATTTAAAGATGATAATCATAACTTACATAAATAATTAAAGTTTATGATTATCATAACTTACATAAACATTTAAAGAATAAAAAAAAACTTTGGATCATAACTTACATAACTTATATAATACATTAATATATATCATATCATAAATTACATATGTAACACCCCAAACCTGGCCTAGACGTTATGACCGAATCTGGTGATGTGAAACACCCAAACCCGGCCTAAACGTTATGACCGAATCTGGTGATGTCACATGGAATGAGTTTTGAAAACAGTGTTGGCTTGATAAATCATTCAATTCTAATACCATGTGTTCGTCATGATTATACTGAAAACGTTTATTTAATTAATTTGTTTACCAAACACTTACTACAGCGGAAGTTTAATAAATGTGATAAATTTTAGAAACCCGATTTGTATTTTTAGAAAGAACCTCTTTTGCTTAAAAACCGTCGATTTCATATAATAATTTATCAAGGCATGTAAATTATTAACAAACCAAAAATCAACAGTTAAAAACCATAAAGTCCAGAGAGTCTCAGATATTACAAACTATCAGAATAAAACCAAAATCGTAAATATAACCATAAATTAATAACTTTACACAATTGACGGTCGAGTGGTCACCGCTGAGTCTCTGCCGCTTCGATCCGCCTAAGTCTGGGGATTACCTGGACAGAACAAACAAACGGATGTGAGTTTTCGTCAACTCAATGTGTAACCCAACAGAAATAAGCATGCAAACATATAGATACAGAGTCAGGCTCATGGCCTTTTCAGATACAATACACAGAATTAGATATACAGATTAGAAACACAAAATCCTACCCCATCCTCTACACACCAACTCCAACCATCCCATCAAACTATGTGGGGTTAAAAACACTCACCCATCCTTACACACCATATCGTTCCAATACGACATATGTCAGATAATGTGCAGCCAAGCTGCCAGAATATAAGAAATGATCGTAGTACAAAATACTTCCTTCTCATATACAAATCTCACCCCACAATTATAGACAGAAACATATACAGAATAACATACTAGACATGCTCAACATGCTTATGTATAGATATCAAAATAATTAGACATTCATAGCATTATCATACACAGAACAGAATATCAGACTATCAGATCTACAGTTTTAGGGTTTGGTTAGCCCTTATTGACCTTACAGTAGGCCCACAGTCGATTGGAACGACCTGTGCGACCCTAGGGGAAATTTTAGAAATATGTGGGCCCACATGCCCAGATTGGCCTTGCCCATGTGGCCTACATGGCCTGGCCTAAAAACCCACACGCCTGTGTGGAATGCCTGTGTTGGCCCACACGCCCAACTTGGCCTATCCCGTATGCCTCACACGGCCACGTTTTGGCCTTCACACGGCTGTGTCATCCGTATGGCCAGCCACTCGACCGTGTGGCGTCAATAATGGCCATTTTCAGCTTTCGCTGAAACTCAGATTTTTTCATTTTAAAAACACACCTGGTGCGTTTTATACGCTATAGCAACCACGAGCTCTCCAGAACCTAAGAGTCGATATACCAATGCTCAAAATCATCCTTAAAACAAGATTAAACTAAAAACTCAAAACCAACAATAGCTCAAAACAAGTGTTCATCGCTTACCCCACCACTCCAAATGATTGACTACGATTCTGCAAGAGTAGAGTCACGGTTTTCTCGATTCACTGTTGCCAAAACAACAATATAACCCCAATCAGCATTTTAGAAAGAACATTACAGAATAATAAAGCCTCACTTACCAAAATTGTATGACGAAAACAGAAATAACGAAAACAAAGGTGTGACGGTCGATAAAAAGGAAACAAAATCGAATGGGAGACTAGGAAAAATAAAAACAGAAGAAAAATAGAGAACTAACGTCAGTTGTTTTTGGAAGAAAGAGAAACTAGTTGGAAATTTTGAAAAATAAAATGATACACATCCCTCGATTTTCTCCTACTAATCCACTAACTGATAACCTCCTCAGACTTTTAGTTCGACTGAGTCTCTACAAGTAAACTGAGCTAAAATATTAACATTCACACTCGTGCAGTGGTTTGATCAAAGGACCTCCAACACACTAACTCCCTTGTCACTCGAACCAGCAGCCTCATTTTGATATGAATTTGCAAGCAATTTAATATAAACCCACTCCACAAAGGTAGGGCTTGGATAAAAAATAACAAAATTTGGCAGAAGTGAGACTTGAACCCAATACCTTATACACTCACCCAGAGCACTTAACCACTAAAACAGATACCCATTTATGTTAAATATTTCCAAAAATAGAAATAAATAAGTTAGGGCATTACAACTCTACCCTTTAAAAGAAATTTAAACATCAAAATTTACCTAACCAAAATAGATAAGCATAATGCTGACATATCGATTCCTCAAGTTCCCATATGGCCTCCTCAGTACCATGATTCTGCTACAGAACCTTCACTAAAGGAATAAACTTTCTCCTCAGAATCTTAACATCTCGCTCTAGAATCTAAACTGGCTCCTCTTCAAAAGTAAAATTCGATCTATCCTCGATCTTTTCAACAGAGACAACATAAGATGGATTAGACTGATACTGCTTCAACATCAAAACGTGAAACACATCGTGGATACAATCCAACTCTAGAGGTAGCTCCAATTGATAAGCGATCGGTCCCACACGCTTTAGAATCTGATACGGTCTTATAAACCTAGGGCTTAACTTGCCCTTACGACTGAATCTTAGAACCTTCTTTCACGGAGAAACCTTAAGAAAAACAGAGTCCCTCACAGAGTACTAAATATCACGTCTCTTTAGATCTACATAAGATTTCTGTCTATCAGAAGCCGCTTTCAAATGATTTCGAATTAGTTTAACTTTATCATCGGTCTCAAAAACCAACTCTGGACCCAAAACCCGACGTTCACCCAACTCAGTCCAACATAGTGGAGTACGACACTTATAACCATACAGAGCCTCATAAGGTGCCATTTGGACACTAGACTGGAAACTGTTATTGTAGGAGAACTCAACTAGCGGTAGACAATCTTCCTAACTACCTCAAAAATCTATCACACAGCTTCGAAGCATATCCTCCAATATCTGAATCACCTTCTCAGACTGGCCATCAGTCTGAGGATGGAACGTAGTACTGAAGTCCAATCTCAAACCCAGAGCCTCATGTAACTTCTTCCAAAATCGAGAAGTGAAGCAAGGATCTCTATTAGAAATAGTCGACACAGGAACCCCATGTAGTCTTACAATCTCAGAGATATAGAGCTTCACCAACTTCTGCAGAGAAAAGTCCGTCCGAACTGAAATAAAATGAGCAGACTTGGTCAATCAATCCATGATGACCCAAGTAGAATCCTTCTTAGTGGGTGTTAAGGGCAACCCACTATCGAAGTCCATCGTCACTCATTCCCATTTCCATAAAGGAATATTAACTGGCTGTAACAAACTCGAAGGCAACTTTGCTCAGCCTTAACTTGCTGGTACATCAAACAACGAGCAAAGAAATTTGTAACCTCATGCTTTAAACCTGACCACCAGTACAATTCATGGAGATCCTGGTACATCTTATTACCATTGGGATGCATAGCATAAGGGCTACTATGCGCCTCTCTCAGAATCGACTGCCTCAAATCAGAGTCATTTGGCACACAGATCCGACCTTGAAAACACAGAACACCATTATTGTTCAATCCAAAATCTGAAGTACTGCCACTCTCAATCTGACAAAACCACAGACCCAAAGACTCATCCCTTAACTGCTTCTCTCGAATCTGATCAATCCAAGTCAGCTTAACCTGCAACTCGGCTAATAGGTTACCATCATCAAACAGACTAAGTAGAGTGAACATCACTCTCAAATCTATTATCGCCCACCACATTGGCCTTACTAGGATGATACTATATCGTGCAGTCATAATCTTTAAGCAGCTCAATCCATCACCCCTGCCTAAGATTCAACTCTTTCTGGGTAAGGAGGTACTTGAAACTCTTGTGATCGGTGTAGATGATACACCTCTCACCATATAGATAATGCCTCTAGATTTTCAACGCAAAAACTACCGCAGCCAATTCAAGATCATGCGTCGGATAATTCCCTTCATGTGTCTTAAGCTGACGGGACGTAAAAGCCACAAATTTTTCATCTTGCATCAGTACACATCCCAAACTCACATGCGACGCATCACTGTATACCATAAACTCTTTTCCAGATTTAGGCTGTATCAGAACAGGAGCTTGAGTCAAAACAGATTTGAGCTTCTCGAAGCTCAATTTTTGTACATCAGTCTAGACAAAAGGAACTCCTTTATGTAAAAGCTTAGTCAACGGAGCTGCAATCAGAGAGAACCCCTCAAGAAACTGCCAATAATAACCCGCCAAACCTAGGAAATTGTAAATCTCAGATACGTTCTTAGGCTATTTCCAATCAACCACTGCCTCAATCTTTCTAGGATCAACTCGGATCCCCTCAGCAGAAACCACATGCCCTAGAAAAGTTACCTCATGTAGCCAAAACTCGCACTTGCTCAACTTAGCGTAGAGCTATTTTTCCCTGAGTATCTGAAGCACTACTCTAAGATGCTCATCATGTTTATCCTCAGTCTTAGAGTAAAATAGAGCATTTGTCAGACCAAAAGGCATAACTAGAAACTTGTAATGTCCATAACGAGTTCCAAATGCAGTCTTATGAACATCCACCTCCTTAAATCTGAACTGGTGATACCCAGAACGGAGATCAATCTTCGAAAACACAGAAGCCCTTTGAAACTGATTAAATAAATTGTCAACCCTCAGAAGTGGATACTTGTTTTTCACAGTCAGTTTATTCAACTATTAATAATCAATGCACATTCTCATGGTGCCATCCTTTTTCTTCACAAACAGAATAGGTGCCCCCCACAGAGACACACTAGGGCGAATGAAACCACGATCCAAAAGCTTTTGAAGTTGAGCCTTAAGATTCGCAAGCTCCTTCTGTTATACCCCTATCCCGTAACCGTTGTCGAAATAGAAAAGGGTATTACCGGACTTGTAACTCAAGTCAGAACAGTAAAATTTTAAACTTTTTCTTGAAATAAAGATCATTCATTTAGATAAATGCTAAATACAGCCAGGGATAAAATTAAACTTCTATAAGTACACATTCAAAGGATGCCATTTTCGCATGGCTTATATACATTAACTAGAGTATTATTCCGCTACTAGTCTATTCTATACATGCCATAAAATAATCCTAAACATAGCAGTATCAAACAGTGGATAGTGATAGTGTGACGAGTTGTTGACGATCCCCGAGCAAAGGCCAAATTTGATAATCTATAAAACAGAGAAACGTAACAACAGAGTAAGCTTTCAAGGCTTAGTAAGTCTTAAGTAAAACAATTAACTTTGTTGGATTAAATACATTTATAACTTACACAAAATCCAAGTGACGTCTCGATGGGCTTAATAAGCCTACACAAGTACATAATACATACATGGCCAACTTAATGTGTTGAACATCTGTAATTGTTGATTTATTACTAAGTCGCTTAAGATTAGACCTTACACAAATCACGTTTTGAAATGTCAAGATATATCACCATTCGGTCAAATAGATTAAACCCTATGTATGCACAAGTAATTCATCTATCTCATCCAAATTTAAGAGTATATACCCTTCGCATAAAAAAAACATCAATGCTATTTTTAGTTTAATCAGTCGAACTAAAACATAACACTATAATCACATTCGGTTTTCATATTTGGAAACACATATTCATGTTTCACATTACATAAACAATTTGATAGAGTCAATACTCGTTGAATATAACTTATAACCATCTCATAAGTGATTCCCAAAGTACATTTGTAATACAAACGAAATCGAGTTCACATAGCAAGTAAGTATCACTTACCATATACTTAACCTTTGTACACTTACCGTTTCCATAGTTACCAATTACCAATTAAATCTTTCAATACCTCTAACCATTTAATCATATGCACTCATTTCGTGCACATACACAAATGTCTATATATGTATTTAGGAGCTTAGTTCTTTAGTTCATATTCACATTAATATTTCAAATAATCAAATTATGAAAAGTATTAAAGTTTCGTATATGTATATAAAGGACTAAATGTATTCCTTATCACATATACATAAATGACCAAACGCAATCCATACCTTGTATTTGCACATCCTGCCGAATACAACTCAAATTAATAAATTTTTATGAAACTAATTAAATCCTTATCTTAACGATATACAAATGGTCTTCGGTTTGAAATAATTCAAGACACTTAGCCATAGCCTGATAGGTTTAAAAAAAAAATCCGAATCCAGTTACCAGTACCAAGCCTGCAGGACTTTAAGCCTGGATATATCATCATAGTTAATTCACAAAGTTGTATACACATCAATTCACATACCTTCGATTTTTCCAACACGGAAACACATTAATAAGGTATCACTTCATTCGAACTTATTCGTATCTCAATATAGCTAGTCTCATTTCACGAGAGCCATTAGGCCACATCACGTAGTCAGCGAGTCTTAACCCGGATACTTTCCAAATTCCATGTATATTTAATCACATGTTACCACATTTCACACGAACTATCACCATTGTAATTCATTAACCTCATTCGAATATAAGCATATAGTATGTACCTTATCTTCATGTCATAATATCATTCGACTTTAATACATATATATATCCCTATCAATAAACTTCCAACTAAATAAGAAAGTACACACATGACTTACATTCTTCTCATGACAACCATTTGGCTAAACAACATATAAGTCACTACACCTTCAATTTATAAAACTATCAACACATATTACATATACATTGCTTACGTTTATAAAATAGCCACTCGGATAACTTACACACATTTAAATTTTAGCCATTTTGGCCTCACCACCTATATATTTATCTTGTACATCAATTTAGCAATAGCTTATAAGCAACTCAACTAGTTTCATCAATGTTTACAACAAAATCACAGATTCACTACAAGCTGTTTTCTTGAGCAACAATCATTAAATTATTTGTAACTGGAGCTACGGAACTCAAAATGAAGTGACGTAAATTTTCCCCGAAAATAGACTCATATATCTTCTATCCATAAAATTTTCAGGATTTTTGGTTTGGCCAATCAAAACCATAATTTTCTTAAAATTTCCCCTATTTCACTGATCGACTATACTAACCACTCTTCACTACGAATCAAATTTCTCATTGTAAAAATTTCAAAATATGTTCTTGTTTATTTCATTTGAAACTAGACTCATTAAGGAGTCTAAGAATATAAATTTTATCTTATAACAATGTTTGTACTATTTATAATGATTTTCTAAAAACAGAATAGGGGATTTCAGATTCATTCTGACACTGTCACACACAACTTTAAATATCTCTCTATAGGAAATTCCTTTTCTTGCATTGTTTATTTTATAAGAAACTAGACTCATATATTTTATTCAGTCTCTAATTCCACTCCAACAATTTATGGTGATTTTCAAAAATCACACTACTGCTGCTGTCCTAAGTAGATTATTACAATTTGCTCTTAAATTTCCAAGTCCAAACACTCAAGAACTTACCATTTGAGTTTAAAACATATCATCATATATAAGTACTTCTTATTATCACATACAAATCATAATTTAAATATTACTTTTCTAATAACCAATCGGCTAAGGCTCATAGAAGTAACTTATTCCTTATCATTTTACTATAGGTAATTACGCCTATTCATAGTCCCATCTTTACCCGTATTCCATATCATTCTTCATTATAACTAAACTTATATGCTAGAAACTTACCTCAGATGTTGTCGAACGATTTCAATGGCTATTCGATTACTTTTTCCTTTCCCCTATCCAACTTTGATCCTCTAAGCTCTTGAGCTAAATCAAACAAATTTACTTCCCAATCAAACATAGTCATACGGCATCCATATACATTTTAAAACCAATTTATTTGAATCAATTGACCACTTAAGTCTATTATCATTTCGTTTTCAAATTTGTGTACTTGATAAGTCACATTAAACAATTATATATGTAACTTTAATACATATTTATATTCGAATGTCTCTATGACACAAGGCGTATACATAAGGCATTAACATACATATAAATATATTTTAGTCAATTACTCAAGTTATGCACAACATGTATATATATATACACTCTCATATACATTATTATAAATATTGCCGAATACTTAACACAACTAAGCTAAGAATTTACTCAATATCATCTTAATTAACTTCTACTTATACATCAAAGTTTCAAATACAAAGTATTTAGCACCTATGCATTTAAACCGGATTAGCAAACACCCATAGACCTTGACCGAATGCCATTAAACACAAGTCAACAAAATCTTATGATTTCAAATCAAACTCTTAGCAAGAATGCACAATGCCGAACCCTTAGATGATTAAACATCTAATTTAGACAATTTAGAACACCTAAACAGCACTCGTTCAAAACATTAAAGAACTACATGTTCGACTATTACACATATGAGCATTAAAAATTTACTATCAATAAGCTCAACTTCTTGCAACAACAAATTCTTCATCAAAGCTTAAAGGCTACAATCAAATTATTTTCTTATTAACCATAACCGAATGTGCCCTACATCCATCAAGATTTAAATTTTTTTTGGCATGGGCTAAGTAAGAAACAAGATGATTAACCTAAAACAAGCTTAAGTTTCAAAAAAAATCTAACACCATTCACTAACCTTCTTCTCCTTCAAAATGATCGAAAGTCTCCCCCCCTTTCTCTTCTTTTCAATTCGGCAAAGAAGAACAAAGATGAGCTTTGTTTTCTTCACCCAAATTTTCACTTATTTTCTTATTCAATAATTCATTTTGTATATTAAAATGTAAGTAAACAAACTAAAAAAATGCATATAATATGTGTTAGTCATTAGCATGGCTGGCCACTATCTCTAATTGGTTAATTAGACATGCAAGTACATTTTTTTATCATCATGCACTATTAGATCACTTTTACATTTGTCTAAACATTTCACAATTTTCTCACATAAGTCCCTACTAATAAATTTCACATATACTGATAAAATTAAAGTATGAAACTTTTACACATTCATATTCACATAAAATAAACGTAAAATATGACGGTTAATTATTTTTATGACTCGGTTTTGTGGTCTCGAAACCACTTTTCGACTAGGGTCAAATAGGGATGTCACACCTTCGATGCCATACAGTAAGGAACAATGCACACCAGAGCTGTTCTTGGTATCAGCTCAATCTCAAACTCAACATCTCAATTTGGAGGTAATCTTAATAACTCCTCAAAAAAGACATCTAAAAAATCCCCCACAGTTTTAATATCCCCGATAGTAGAGTCCCTAGAAGCAGAAACACTAACGTAAGCCAAATACGCCTCACACCCTTTCTGAACCAGTTTCTCAGCCACAAGAGCGCAGATCACATTGGATAAATAATCTCGATGCTCACCGAGCATAACCACTTCTTTATCATCCTTAGTCCTCAGAATAACCCTCTTAGATGCGTAATCCAAGCTAACACGGTGCTCAACCAACCAGTCCATTCCCAGAATTAAGTCAAATTCCCCAAACAAATGCTCCATCAAATTCTCCAGAAAAACAAATCCTTGAACCACTAATGAAACATCCCTATAAAGCTTATTAACCCGAATAGACTGCCCCAACAGAATCAATAAGTAACCTCACTAAAAGTGCTTTCAATAGATATCCCTAAGTTTTCAAAAATAGAACTAGATACATAGGAATGTGTTGAACCTGTGTCTATCAAAGTACTGTAAGGTATATCAAAAATAAAGAACATACCGGTGATAACATCAGGAGCATCTCTATCTTCTCGATGTCGAACAACATAAACTAATGCAGGCTGCCTCGACTCAATCTAACTAGTAGCTCTGCCCTGTGCTCTCTACCCACGACGCATACCATTACCAAGCCTAGCGTGACCACCACCTTTAGGTGGCTGCTGAACTCCTCTTTAAGATTGTACAGAACCTGGTCCCGAGGCTTGCATCTGATCTGCTCACTTTGGACACTCTCTAATGCAGTGCTTCAAAGATCGACACCTCAAACATGCCTCAATCCTCCTCCAACACTTGCCCAGATGGTGCCTACCACAATCTTCACACAACTAAATCCTAGTAGGAGCAACAGGTTTAACAGGCCCATCAGGTCTGGCCTTTTTTTAGGCCTCTGAACAGAACTAGAAGGCTCTGAATCCCTCTTATTCTTACCCCTCTCTCGGTCTCTATTTTTCTACTCCATGCACTTAACATCCTTGGTAATCTTGGCCTTCTCTACCAGCAATGCGAACTCCTGCTTCCTCTGTGGAGCAATCAGTACCCTCAAGTTATCCCTCAAGCCATCCTCAAACTGGACGCACCTCTCATACTCAGACGCCACCATGCCTCGAGCGTAGTGGCTCAGCCTTAAAAATTTGGCCTCATACTCGGCCACAGATCTATTACCTTGCGTAAAATTCATGAACTCACACCTACGAGTATCCATATAGCTCGTCCTCACATACTTACTCTGAAAGATGGTCTTAAAGAAATCCCGATTCACACGATCAGGCTGAGTACCCTCATCATCCGTTAACCACCACTGATATACCTCGTCGCGAAGTGAAGAGACTGCACCCTTCAGTTTCTGTTCGGGAGTACAGTCTAAATCATTCATAATCCTCTCAATGGCCTCCAACCAATACTCGACCACTGTAGGGGCGACTCCAGTGACACCCCTACATAACTATGCAGCATTCGACTAGAGTCGTTCCGTTACTGACCCACGTCCCCCAGATCTAGAATGGGATCCGATGACCCTCTCTAATATCCTCAGCATCGCTTGGGATAGTGCGTCGTGCCCAACCGAATGGCTTTGAGACCCAGTCTCAGTAGTACGCGAAACAGGTGTCTCACTTGTATCTAAGTTTGGCATACTGCCCGGAGAGTAAGGCTCAGCTCGAGCTCCCCTACGGCCTCTACCACGGCAACGAATACAACGTCTACGAGTTCCACGAGTGCTCATTGTATAATTTAAATTTATCTACATTATAAAGTTTTATGCATCAGTTCTAGTGTTGAGTAACAGATATTTTATGCATAAATTATAAGAAGTTCAAAGATGTTTTCAGAAGTTTTAGTCTCTAACTATTTCAGTACAGTTTTAGAATGTACTAAGTACAATGTTTTCAGAACAGTTCTATCTAAGTACAGAGATACTTACAGGATCGGCGCTGGAGACTCGATGTACCACATACTTTCACAAATTATCCAAAGTATTTGAAAACCAATTCTTTTTAAATCACAATTCTAGAACCCAAAATTCACAGCCTGAGTTTTGCAACCTGTCTCTGATACCACTAAATGTAACACCCCAAACTCGGTCTAGACATTATGGCTGAATTTGGTGATGTCACAAGGAATGGGTTTTGAAAACGGTATTGACTTGATAAATCATTCAATTTTGATACCTCGTGCTTGTCATGATTACTGAAAATGTTTATTTAATTAATTTGTTTACCAAACACTTACTACAGCGGAAGTTTAATAAATGTGATAAATTTTAGAATCCCGATTTCTATTTTTAGAAAGAACCTTTTTTGCGTAAAAATCGTCGAATTCATAAAATAATTTATCAAGGCATACAAATTATTAACAAACCAAAAATCACCAGTTAAAAACCATAAGGTCCTAAGGATCCCAGAGATTACAAGCTCTCAGAATAAAACCAAAATAGTAAATAAAACCATAAGTTAATAACTTTACATAGTTTACGGTCGAGTGCTCACGGTTGAGTCTTCGCCGCACCGATTCGCCTAAGTCTAGGGATTACCTGGGCATAACAAACAAACAGATGTGAGTTTTCATAAACTCAGTGTGTAACCCAACAAAAATAAGCATGCAAACATACAGATACAGACTCAGGCTCATTATCTTTTCAGATACAGTACACAGAATCAGATATATAGATCAGAAACATAGAATCCTACCCTTGTCCTCTACACACCAACTCTGACCATCCTATCACACCATGTGGGGTTAAAAACACCCACCTTCCCTATACACCATATCGTGCCAATACGACACGTCAGATAATGTGTAGCCAAGCTACCAAAATATAAGCAAGGATCATCGTACAGAATACTTCCTTCTCATATACAAATCCCACCCCACAATCATATATAGAATAACATACTAGACAAGCTTAACATGCTTATGTACAGATAACAGAATAATCAGACATGCATAGCATTATTGTATACAGAACAGAATATCAAACTATTAGATCTACAGTTTTAGGGTTTGGTTAGCCTCACCGACCCTACGGTAGGCCCACAGTTGACTGGAATGACTCGTGCAACCCTAGGGAAAATTTCAGAAATATAGGCTCACATGCCTACGTGGCTTGCCCGTGTTGGGCCCATACGTCCAACTTGGCCTAGTTCGTGTGGCTCACACGGCCACACTCCAACCATCACACGGTCATGTCATGTAATATCCTGATTTTTGAGTTTTTTGTGATTCTTGAGATTTTGGTAAAGTTTTTAAAATTTGGTATATTGGTAGTGAAATTCATAGTTTGATTATGTAAATGGGCTTATATAAGGCCCATGTGATAACCAAAACCCAGAAGAATTTTTGAACTTTGGACTTAAGGAGTTAGGGGCTTTGGGTAGATGGCTTTATTAAAAGTTGAGGGTAAAATGTAACGCAAAGGAGCCCCTAGCGAAGTGGCTAAGTGACGCCACTAAAGAGCTTAAAAGGTGGGCGTAAGTGGTTGGGGGAAACTTGGTTCGATTCTCTGTGATGGCAAATGTGATGTTATTTTTATGCCTTGAACAGACAGAAGTTTGAAGTCGAATGAAACTCTGTTGGAGGGAGTTTGAATCAGTCAAATGCGTGGATTAAGAAGTGATAAGGGGAGAGATTTTTGGGATTTGAGAGAGGGATAGAGTTGGCCGAATAGAGGGGATTAGAGAGGGGATTTCGGCAGAGGGGTATTAGGCTAGTATTTCGGCATTAGGGACTTAGGTTGTGCCATTTTCCTTGAGTAAACTTCAGAGAGTGATTCCTTTTTCCTTTCTTTTCCTTCTCTAAACCGAAATCACCATTCTCAATTAGCTTTCCTTCTTTTCTTCTCCAAAACCAGTTCACTATTCTTTTCTTTCCATCTACTACTCTATTTCCCAACATTACTTTTGCCGAAAAACCACAAAAGTCAAAACCTGTGAAGTTTGATGGTGCCGATTCCATTGTAGACTAGCAACCTTCTTTTCCCCTCACTTTTTGGTGGCCAATTCTTTCATCTACTAAGCTTTAATCTGTTCAAAAAGGGAGACAGTGGTAAGTATTTGTACTCTAAATTGATTCAGTAGCATAACTATTGACAAAAGACGAAACCCCTGTAGTTTAGGGAGGTTGTCGATTTGAGATGTAGGCCTTATTGGGGGTTTTTCATTTGATTTTCTTCTGGTTTGTATAGTGGGCTAGATACTTTGGAGGAGCAGCAAGGCGTGGGGTATCGATTGGAATAAGCTTGGATCATATTGTCAGACCCTGTGAAGGTAAGTGAACTATGGCCATTAGGGGTCTTTGGCCGATTTTGGTAAGGTAAGATTTGGGTTTGATTAGCATGAACTGTAGACTAAGAATGATGATGGATAATTGTAGGTTTCCGTGGGAGACTTCGTTGGTGAACGTCACAAAATAGGTGTGTAATAACCCCCGTAAGATCTTAGACTAATATTCGCTGAAAAGCCAAAATGCCTAAATTTCGGCATATCGGGAACTTGAGAGTTTGCATATGGTTTTAGATACGATTGAAGCGATGCAATCGATGGAATAGGTAAGAGCATAATTCTGTGCACGTTGGTATGTTGGGCCTCAATGGGCTGAAATTGGGCCCAATGGGCTTCCGGGCCCATTTGGGTAAATTTGATAGAAAATGGAACTTGGATATATTACTTGTTGAACGAGTAGATTTGATGAAAAATTTGGATTATGAGGGCTTATGGGGCTAAATCGGCATTCATAGGGCCCATTAGGGGTTTTGGGCCCAAAAGCCCGAATTTGATAAAGTGCGTTAAAATCATTGTTTAAACACTTGGAGTTATTGATAATTGTTAATGAACATAGAAAACCCTGGTATTTGGTAAAATTACGAAATTACCCTTATAATATGAAAAATGACTGTTTGCCCCTAGGTAAAAATGACCATTATACCCCTAGGGTTTAATTATGAATTTGATGCATGAGATTTTGATATACATGATTTGACATGATATGCACATGTTATATTCATATATGCATGGGATGGGTTTTATATGAATGGAGGAAGTGAAAAAGGGCTTTGCCCCAGTTTACCGAAAAGGGCTTTGCCCCAGTTATTTAAAGAGGCTAGGCCTTCAGTTATATGATAAAGCAGCTATGTTGCCAGTGGTGTGTTGATTGGGTGGGTTGAATCATTCCCCACATGGTGTGTTGGTTGGTACGGGTAGAGAGTAGCGGATGGTGGGTTGAGTAGTCTCCCTAAATGGGCTTGCATACATTCTTTTATGTTACATATGATGTTAAAATGGGCCTATAGGCCATGCCGTATACAGTAAAGGCTTCGGCCAGTGATGTGAATTATGAAAAGGCTTCAGCCCAGTAACCGGTAAACAAAAGGCTTTGGCCCAGTATTTATTGAGACTGAATTTGGGCTTAGGCCCAATATGCTGATCTTGGTTTGGGCTCTGAAAGGGGCTTGTTGCACACTGAGTTTTCAAACTCACCCCCTTCCTTAACCTAGCAGGTGAGCCTGGATATGGAGACTTAGAGCCGGAAAGGATTCAGAGTGGCCTCGGTGATCGTTTTTGGACTTTAAAATAAGTAACCGGTTTTCTTTAGTTTATCTTAAATACTATTTATTTTTGGGTTGAAATAAGGCCATTTTAACTGTTTTTTTTCTAGGATTATTTTATTTTCAATTACTCTAAATTTTTCTGATAATAAACAAAGTGGACTAGACTTAGGGCGCGTTTTCAAAATGATACTCGTTTTCAAATTAACGTAACGACACATTAATCGGTTATCAAAGATATCCACTCAAATGAATTTCAAACTCATTATATCAAAGTGTGGCAATGGTTGTGGGCATGTCTAGGATTGGATCCAATCGAAGAGCTTGGTACTTAAGCAGCCTTCATGGCTCACCTCCTCTGTTTCGGATACCTACCTGGTGTACAGCTTCCATTCACTTTGTTAACTTAACAAAAGACGGTTTTTAAAACACAAATGAAACGTGGATTTTTAACTTCAATGTGACACGTCAGATTTGGCCATAATGTCTAGGCCAGGTTTGGGGTGTTACATTTAGTGGTATCAGAGCCAGGTTGCAACAACTCGTTTGTGGGTTTTTAAACGGGTTTAAAATCAAGTGTTTCAAAACAAAGTTGTTTTAAATCAAAATTTAAGAATTTATATTTTCTGTGAACAAATACATGGTTTTTGTTTTAAATGGGTTGGAGAAAGAAGTGGCACACTGAACCCCCGGCAGCAAGTTTGTAAGTTTACTCTCTTTTTTGTTCTGTACAATTGATATAATGCTCTGGATAGAACTGAGACCCTACTGTGATAGTTTAGATAGGGTAGAACTGTAAAACGATAGGAATGAGACTGTAGTTAGGCTACGACGTTGCGAAAATAATCCTTAAACTGCTAAATTTCCATAAGACATCTCGTAATGAACAATTGAACATTAAACTAATGTCATAAAATTCGTAATCAGATAATTCGATATGAGTACAAGAGGAATTCGTGGACGAGGCCGCGAACGTGGTCGCGAAAGTGTGCAAGCTGAATCTTCATCCTCAGGGCATAGGCCAGCTGAGGAGGCATTCGTGCCACATGCAACTAAGACGGGGTCATATGATCGGGCTGCGGGGGATGATGCTTTGTCCCAAGCAATGTTAAGGGTTTTAGAAAGGGTTGCTAGAGCTAGCACAGGGACAGTAAATAGGGGATCCATCTCTGAGCGACTCCGGGCTAACGGAGCAGAGGTTTTTAGGGGCGTATCCGGAGTAGCCCCAAATGTGGCTGAATATTGGCTGGAGGCGACGGAGCAGATTATGGACGACCTAGATTGCTCTGTGGAGCAAAAGCTGAAAGGGGCCGTCATTGCTACGAGACGAGGCATATCAGTGGTGGATCACTGTAAGGGAGAGTACCCCGAGTGAACGAGTAACCTGGAAACTGTTCAAGACTACTTTTAAGGGGAGGTATGTTGGAGCTAGTTATGTGGATTCCCGTCGAAAGGAATTCTTGAATCTGGCTCAGGGTAATAAGACTGTTGCAGAGTATGAGGCAGAATTCTTGAGGCTGAGTTGATACGCTAGTGGGATAGTTGCGACTGAATATGAGCTCAATGTTCGATTTGAGGATGGCCTCCACGATGAGCTTAGGGTGCTGATAGCTCCACAGAGGGAGCACGACTTCGCTGCATTGGTAGAGAAGGTTAAGATAGCCGAGGAAGTGAAACGACTGAACGACAGAATCGTGAGAAGGATCGACCCAGATTTAGGAGGGATTCTGGAAACAGGTGTTGCAAATAGGAATGCTAAATGAACTAGAATGGAGGAACCGGTTCGAGCAGTTTCGGTGAATACTTTTAGACCGCAGGCTTGCAGAGACTGTGGCAGAGTACATATGGGGGAGTGCTGGAGACGAACTAGAGCTTGTTTTTTATGTGGGTTAAAGGAACATCAGTTTAGAGAGTGTCCTCGGAGAGCAGCTCAGGATCTATCTGCGGAGTAAAGAGGTGTCCAACCGCAGCGAGGAGGACCACCACCATAGAGAGGCCGTGGGCAAGGTAGGGGTGGTAATGGTAATGGACGTGGACGTGGGGCACCTGGCAGGGGTGCTGGGCATGCTGAAACTTGACAGCCAGCGTTGGTTTATGCTGCATGGCATCATGAGGAGGGGGATGCTCCTGGTGTTATAACCGGTACGTTTTTCATTCATAGCATGCCTTACACTGCTTTGATTGATGTGGGTTCCACTCACTCGTATGTTGCTTGTGATGTATCTGGGCATTGGGTGTGCTTCCTGAGGAGACTATGAGTGGGGTATCAGTGATAAGCCCTTTAGGACACTCGGTTAAGATAGATAAACTCTTTAGGGCAGTGCCTTTGGAGACACAAGATAAGATATTTGTAAGAGATTTGATGGAGCTGCCATTTCGGGATTTTGATCTTATTTTGGGAATGGACTGGCTATCTAAGCATAGGGCGACATTGGATTGTGCTGCTAAAGAATGATGCTAAGAACTGCTAAGGATGAGGAGATAATGGTCATAGGGGAGTGAAGGAACTATTTGTCTAATGTTGTCTCGGCTTTAAGGGTTGAGAAGTTGATTCGGAAAGGTTGTGAGGCGTTCTTAGCATTTGTGAGTCAAGCTGAATCCGAAGGGATAATTGTGGAGTCAGTTAGGACCATCAAATAATTTCAAGATGTATTTCTTGAGGAACTTCCTTGACTACCTCCGAACAAAGAAGTCGAGTTCGGAATCGACTTGTTACCTGGGACAGCTTTAGTGTCCATTGCACCTTATAGGATGGCACCAAAGGAGTTGGTGGAACTGAAAGCCCAGCTTCAGGAACTGTTGGATAGAGGGTTTATAAGACCAAGTGTTTCTCCGTGGGGCGCACCGGTGTTGTTTGTAAAGAAGAAAGACGGGACCATACGGATGTGCATTGACTATCGGCAGTTGAACAAACTAACTATCAAGAACGAGTATCCTTTGCCAAGAATCGACGATCTGTTTGACCAACTGAGAGGGGCCTCGATATTCTCTAAGATTGACCTTCGGTCAGGATATCATCAGTTGAGAGTCAAAGAAGTGGATATTCATAAGACGACATTCAGGAATCGATATGGTCATTACGAGTTTCTGGTTATGCCCTTTGGTTTGACTAATGCACCGGCAGCATTCATGGATTTAATGAATTGGGTGTTTCAACCATACTTGGATCAATTCGTAGTCATTTTTATCGATGATATCTTAGTGTACTCAGAAACAGAAGAGAAGCATGATGAACATCTTCGTATTGTACTGCAAGTGCTAAGGGAAAAGCAACTCTATGCAAAGTTTAGTAAGTGTGAGTTTTGGCTGAATGAAGTAACTTTCTTAGGGGATGTTGTGTCTGCTGAGGGGATCAAGGTAGACCCTCAGAAAATTGAGGCGATTCTGTAGTGGGAGCCACCGAGGTCAGTAACAGAAATCTGGAGTTTTCTGGGGTTGGCAGGTTATTATCGAAGATTTGTGGAGGGATTTTCTGTGTTGGCAGCACCGTTAACAAAACTTATAAGGAAGGGCGCACCGTTTGTTTGGACAAGTAAGCAGCAAGAGGAATTTGAAAAGTTAAAGAAGGTTCTGACAGAAGCGCCAGTGTTGATTCAGCCAGAGTCTGGTAAAGATTTCACTGTTTACAGTGACACGTCACATATAGGTTTGGGCTGCGTGTTGATACCGGAGGGTAAAGTGGTCGCTTATGCTTCTCGACAGCTTAAGCCTCATGAGGTAAACTATCCTACTCATGACTTGGAGTTGGCAGCGGTGATTTTTCCGCTTAAGATATGGAGGCACTACTTGTGTGGGGAGAGATGCATTATCTATACGGATCACAAGAGTCTTAAGTACTTGCTGACTCAAAAGGAGCTGAATCTTAGACAACGAAGGTGGATAGAATTGTTAAAGGACTATGACGATTCGATTGAGTACCATCCGGGTAAGGCAAATGTCGTGCCTGATGCGTTAAGTCAAAGGACTGTGGCAGAGTTGAAGGCAATGTTTGCTCGTTTAAGCTTGTAAGACGATGGAAGCTTATTGGCAGAATTACAAGTGAGACTGACTTGGGTGGAGAAGATTAAGAAGCAACAGTAGGAGGATGAGTCGTTGGTTTCTCGGTTTCAGCAAGCTGAGAAGGGGGAGAATCCAGACTTTGGATTTAATAATGATGGGGTTCTTTGTTTTCGAGAAAGAATTTGTGTGCCGAAGGACTCTGACTTGAGATTGATGATTTTAAGGGAGGCATATAGTGGACCTTGTGCTATGCATCCAGGAGGGAGTAAGTTGTATCAAGACTTGCGGGAGCTATATTGGTGGCCTGGGCTTAAACGGGAAGTGACCGAATTTGTGGGGAAATGTTTGACGTGTCAACAAGTAAAGGCCGAGCATCAACTGCCTTCAGGATTGTTACAGGCAGTAAAGATACCACTTTGGAAGTGGGAAAGGGTAACTATGGATTTTGTAAGTGGTTTGCCATTGACACATTCCAAGAAGGACTCAGTTTGGGTAATTGTGGATAGGCTGACGAAATCTGCCCATTTCATACCTGTCCGAACCGATTACTCACTTCAGAAATTGGCCAAGTTGTATGTGGCAGAGATAGTGCGGTTGCATGGAGTGCCAGTATCAATAATCTTTGACCGAGACCCAAGGTTTATATCTCGGTTTTGGCAGAAGTTGCACGAGGCGTTGGGAACGCGATTGGATTTTAGTACGGCTTTTCACCTTCAGTTGGATGGGCAGTCAGAGAGGGTCATTCAGATTCTAGAAGATATGTTGAGGGGTTGTGTTATCGACTTTAGGGGCAGTTGGGAGAATTACTTGCCATTAGCGGAGTTCGTGTATAACAACAGTTACCAAGCAAGTATCCAGATGGTTCCTTACGAGGCACTATATGGGCAAAGGTGTCGTTCGCCTACTTGTTGGGCAGAGTTGGGGGAAAGGCAAGTACTTGGTCCAGAGTTGGTAGCAGATACTGAAGACAAGGTTAAGGTGATTAGGAATTGGTTAAAGAAGGTAGCGGATCAACAAAAGTCTTATGTTGATATGAAGCGTAAGGATATTGAATATACTGTAGGGGACAGGGTCTTTTTGAAGGTATCGCATTGGAAGAAGATTTTGAGGTTTGGTAAGAATGGCAAGTTGAGTCCACGGTTCATTGGGCCTTATTGAATTATTAAGCGGATAGGGTCGGTGGCTTATAAGCTAGAGTTACCTCCAGAGTTGGATCGTATTCACGGTATTTTTCATGTTTCCATGCTAAGGCGATATCGTTCTAACCCAACTCATATCGTGCCAGTTGCAGAAATTGAAGTACAGTCGGATTTGACCTTTAAAGAAGAACTGTGCAGATACTAGATCATGACGTCAAGGTGCTGAGAAGGAAGTCAGTCTTATTGGTGAAGGTACTATAGAGGAACCATGGCAAAGAAGAAGCTACTTGGGAGACGGAGAGGCGATGAGTCAATAGTACCCTCAACTGTTTTGATCAGGTAAATTTCAAGGCCGAAAATTCTTTAAGGAGGGTAGAGTTGTAATATCCTGAGTTTTGGGTTTTTCGTGATTCTCGAGATTTTGGTAAAGTTTTTAAATTTTGGTATATTGGTAGTGAAATTCGTAGTTGGATTATGTAAATGGGCTTATGGAAGGCCCATGTGATAACCAAAACCCAGAAGAATTTTTGAACTTTGGACTTAAGGAGTTAAGGGCTTTGGGTAGATGGCTTTATTAAAAGTTGAGGGTAAAATGTAATACAAAGGAGCCCCTAGCGAAGTGGCTAAGTGACGCCACTGAGGAGCTTAAAAGGTGGCGTGTAAGTGGTTGGGGGAAACTGGGTTCGATTCTCTGTGATGGCAAATGTGATGTTATTTTTATGCCTTTTGCATGCAGAAGTTGGAAGCCGAATGGAACTCTGTTGGAGGGAGTTTGAATCAGTCAAATGCATGGATTAAGGAGTGATAAGGGGAGAGATTTTAGGGATTTGAGAGAGGGATAGAGTTGGCCGAATAGAGGGGATTAGAGAGGGAATTTCGACAGAGGGGTATTAGGCTAGTATTTCGGCATTAGAGACTTAGGTTGTGTCATTTTCCTTGAGTAAACTTCAGAGAGTGATTCCTTTTTCCTTCCTTTTCCTTCTCTAAACCGAAATCACCATTCTCAATTAGCTTTCCTTCTTTTCTTCTCCAAAACCTGTTCACTATTCTTTTCTTTCCATCTACTACTCCCTTTCCCATCATTACTTTTGCCGAAAAACCACAAAAGCCGAAACCTGTGAAGTTTGGTGGTGCTGATTCCATTGTAGACCAGCAACCTTCTTTTCCCCTCACTTTTTGGTGGCCAATTCTTTCATCTGCTAAGATTTAATTGGTTAAAAGGGAGACGGTGGTAAGTATTCGTACTCTAAATTGATTCAGTAGCATAACTGTTGACAAAAGCCGAAACCCCTATAGTTTAAGGAGGTTGTCAATTTGAGATGTAGGCCTTATTGGGAGTTTTCATTTGATTTTCTTATGGTTTGTATAGTGGGGTAGATACTTTGGAGGAGCAGCAAGTCGTGGGGTATCTATTTGAATAAGTTTGGATCATATTGTCAGACCCTGTGAAGGTAAGTGAACTATGGCCATTAGGGGTCTTTGGCCGATTTTGGTAAGGTAAGATTTGGGTTTTATTAGCATGAACTGTAGACTAAGAATGATGATGGATAATTGTAGGTTGTCGTGGGAGACTTCGTTGGTGAACGTCACAAAACAGGTGTGTAATAACCCCCGTAAGATATTAGACTAATATTCGCTGAAAAGCCGAAATGCCTAAATTTTGGCATTTCGAGAACTTGAGAGTTTGCATGTGGTTTTAGATATGATTGAACCGATACAATCGGTGTTTGGATAAGAGTGTAATTCTGTGCACGTTGGTAAGTTGGGCCTCAATGGGCTAAAATTGGGCCCAATGGGCTTCCGAGCCCATTTGGGTAAATTTGATAGAAAATGGAACTTGGATATATTGCTTGTTGAACAAGTAGATCTGATGAAAAATTTGGATTATGAGTGCTTAAAGGGCTAAATCGGCATTCATAGGGCCCATTAGGGGTTTTGGGCCCAAAAGCCCGAATTTGATAAAGTGCGTTAAAATCATTGTTTAAACACTTGGAGTTATTGATAATTGTTAATGAACATAGAAAACCTTGATATTTGGTAAAATTACGAAATTACCCTTATAATATGAAAAATGACTGTTTTGCCCCTAGGTAAAAATGACCATTATACCCCTAGGGTTTAATTATGACTTTGATGCATGAGATTTTGATATACATGATTTGACATGATATGCACATGATACGTATGATATTCACATGTTATATCATATATGCATGGGTTAGGTTTTATCTGAATGGAGGAAGTGAAAAAGTGCTTTGCCCCAGTTATTTAAAGAGGCTAGGCCTTCAGTTATATGATAAAGCAGCTATGCTGCCAGTGGTGTGTTTGTTGGGTGGGTTTAATCATTCCCCACATGGTGTGTTGGTTACTACGGGTAGAGAGTAGCAGATGGTGGGTTGAGTAGTGTCCCCAAATCGGCTTGCATGCATTCTTTGATGTTATATATGATATTAAAATGGGCCTATAGGCCATGCTGTATACAGTAAAGGCTTCGGCCAGTGATGTGAATTATGAAAAGGCTTCGGCCCAGTAACCGGTAAACGAAAGGCTTCGGCCTAGTATTTATTGAGACTGAATTTGGGCTTAGGCTAAGTATGCTGATCTTGGTTTGGGCTCTGAAAGGGGCTTGTTGCACACTGAGTTTTCAAACTCACCCCTCTTCCTTAACCTTGCAGGTGAGCCTTGATATGGAGACTTGGAGCCGGAAGGGATTCAGAGTGGCCTCGGTGATCGTTTTTGGACTTTAAAATAAGTAACCGATTTTCTTTAGTTTATCTTAAATATTGTTTTTTTTCGGGTTGCAATAAGGCCATTTTAACTATTTTTTTCTAGGATTATTTTATTTTCAATAACTCTAAATTTTTCTGATAATAAATAAAATGGGTTAGACTTAGGGCGCGTTTTTAAGATGATACTCGTTTTCAAATTAACATAACGACACGATTAATCGGTTATCAAAGATATCCACCCAAATGAATTTCAAACTCATTATATCAAAGTGTGGCAATGGTTGTGGGCATGTCTAGGATTGGATCCAATCGAAGAGCTTTGTACTTAAGCAGTCTTCATGGCTCACCTCCTCTGTTTCGGATACCTACCTGGTGTACAACTTCCATTCACTTTGTTAACTTAACAAAAGACAATTTTTAAAACACTAAAATGAAACGTGGATTTTTAACTTTAATGTGACACGTCGGATTTGGCCATAACGTCTGAGCCGGGTATGGGGTGTTACATGTCATACACACAACAATGCATTTTTCGACCATACGACCGTGTCTCACACACGGCCAACCACACGCCCATGTTGCGTCGACAGTGGCCATTTTTGACTTTCAACAAAACTCAGATTTTTAAGTTTTGGGAACACACCTGGTTTATTTTAGATGCTACAACAACCATGAGCCCTCCAAAACCTAAGAGTCGACATACCAATGCTCAAAATCAACCTTAAAACACGATTAAACCGAAAACTCAAAACCAACAATAGCTCAAAACAAGCGTTCATCACTTACCCCAAAACTCCGAATGATTGACTACGATTTCACAAGAGTAGAGTCACGATCTTCTTGATTGGCTACTGCCAAAACAACAGTATAACCCCAATCAGTGTTTTGGAAAGACACAGATTACACAATAACAAAGCCTTACTTATCAGAATCATGCGACGAAAACAAAAATAATGAGAACAAAAGTGTGATGATCGACAAAAAGGAACTGAAATTGAATGGGAGAATAGGAAAAAGGAAAACGGCAGAGAAGTAGAGAACTAACGTCAGATATTTTTGGAATAAAGAGAAACTAGTTGGAAATTTTGAAAAAAAAACAAAGATATGCTACATATCTCTTGATTTTCTCCCACTAATCTACTAACTGATAACCTTCTCAAACTTTTAGTTCAATAGAGACTGTAACACCCCACACCCGTGTCGTATGCCGGGATGGAATATGAGGCTTTACTAAACTTAAACATATGCATTCAAACGTTTTTGAGTCACCAAGACTTGATCAAATTTAAAACTCTTTCAAAAATTTTTTAAGCTCCTTAATATGGACCTATGAGGCCCCAAACATCTATTGGAAACCTTTCGGGACTAACATGGGTCCTCTAACTAACTTCAGAAAAATAATGCTTAAAACAGGGCACACGCCCGTATAGAAGGGTAACAGGCCCGTCTGGTCATTATAACATAGCCTGGCTGATGGCCCGTGTGACACACACGACCTAAGCATCTAAGGACACGCCCATGGATAATACCCGTGTGATTTAAATTCTAAATTCGAACCTACAGGGGTTTTCGCATGGCCTGACACATGTCTGTGTCCCTCACATAGCCATGACACTCCCGTGTCCTAGCCCATGTCTAAAAAACTTGACATTCTATTTCTGACGTTAGCATCTAGTAAGGGGCACATAGCCAAGGCATATGCTCAGGCCAGAGGCCGTGTCATATACACGGCTGGGACACACGGCTATGTCTCTGTCTATGTTTTTACTACCATGCATTCTGACTTGTAAATTTTACGTACAAGGGACACACGGCCGAACAACATGCCCATAGGGCTGACCGTGTGTTACACACGGCCTAGACATACGCCTATGTGTCTACTCGTGTGGACAATGTAAGGCTATCTACCAAGCGTTTGCCACCCTGAAACACAATCTAACATCAATCGACATATCAAAGTTTATCTTAATATGATTTCTCAACCAAACAACCATAGTTAAGACCTATATGCATTACATATATTCAACCATTCCAACAATTTTGCATTCATGAAAGACTAGCTTGCATTCATATAACAACTTTCAATATTAGCCATTTTCCATAGCCTTATACAAAATGAATCAAACGCTAAAGTAAGCCAACGCATTTGGCCAATTAACAATGACACACAACTCAAAAGTCAGGGTCCAATACATGCCATAATCAAAATAAAAGATCTAACTATACCAAGTGTCTTGGTTGATAATGTGATCGATGCCTCCGACGTTCGATGATCCTCGAGCTAATTAGGCGGCACTAAAAGAAAATGGAAAGGAGAAGGAGTAAGCATAAAGCTTAGTAAGTTGCATGCAAATAATATAACAACAACTTTACCATTCGTCATCATGTTCATAATAGAAAAGTAGGCATAAGCACAACTTACTCATCACTATCCAATACAATTCACATAGCATATATTGAGCTCACATCTTATACATTTCAAACAGGTACCTGTACCACTTACAACATGGTTATACTTTTCTCCTTTAACTTAAACTGTAACTCTCACCGTTGAACCATTTGGAATGCTATCGAATATTCATTAAGCCTCAAACATAGGGTATAATGCTGATGACATGTCCCAGACATCGTCTTACACTGACTTTTGAAATCAAGGCCAACGCCATGTACCAGACATGGTCTTACACTAGCTCTCGTATATCCGTACCGATGCCATGTCCCAGACATAGTCTTACACTGACACCTCTATACGTATCGATACCATGTCCCAAACATGGTCTTACACTGACACATCTCGTAGCCGATGCATGTCCCAGACATGTCTTACACTAGCTTACATCTCGAGGCCGATGCATGTCTTATACTAGCTCTCGTCTCAATTCCAATTCCATGTCTCAAACATGGTCTTACACTGGCTCTCATAATGTGGCCGATGCATGTCCTAGACATGTCTTACACTAGTACACAAATAACCCGAATGTCATGGTATGAATATTCAATTTATTTCCTAAGGTTCAAATGAAAGTTCTACTATCTCAATATTCATCATACATAATCATTTCCACAAACAAGCAATTTATGCTATATCAATTCAAACACATATAATAACAATGTAGTTGTATTATTCACATACAACTTACTCGAATTACAAAATGTAGACGACTAGTTAGGCTTAGTCTACTTGTTTTGCTTTTTCCCCGGTCTAGGCCCGGATTTTGTAATTCTTGATCTATAATGATGAAAATTCACACATTTAATCATTTTATTAATCTAGGTACTCAACCATTTAAAAATTGGGCAAAATGACCACTTTACCCCTAGGTCCAAAAATCAATTTTTATCGAACCTCTTCATATCTTAAGCCTAACTGAACCCTTTTTACTATTATAGCAACCCAAAATTTCTTTTATTTCTCACATTTATCATCAAATTTTTAACTTATGCAAAATGGTCCCTAGTTAGGGTTTCTATGGAAACTACTTCACAAAAGTTGTTTGTTACACAACCATAACTCATATTGTTCCATAAAATTTTAGAAAACAACATGAACACTCTCATGGTAAAACCTTATACTTTCAACCATTTTGCAAAATAGTCCCCTTATTTGAAAGCTCATGCTACAAGGGTTCTAAAAGTAAAAAAATCATCAAGAAAAACCATCAAGATCACTTACTTGTAGAGAGACTAAGTGGCTGAAATTTTTCAAGCTTCAAGACCCCTCTTATGGCTGATATTTTCTGTGGGAAGAAGATGAGAGAAAATATGATATAATTCTCTCTTTGTTTTATTTTATTTTAGTCAAGATAGTCACCAAACCCACCAAACTTTGACTTGTTGACCATCTTTGTCTCCTATGGCCGGTCATGCCTCTTTAAAGGGTCTAATTGCCCTTTAAAGACCTCTAAATTAGGTTCTCTAGCTATTTGACACCCTTAGCTACCAAAATAGGACTTTTGGACTTTACGCGATTTAGTCCTTTTTTTGCAATTAATCTCACAAATGCTAAAATTAAACTACCAAATTTTTTTCATGCACCTTTATAAACATGCCATCACACATAAAATAATATTAAAAATAATTTTGTCGACCTCGAGTTAGTGGTTTCGAAACTATTGTTCTGACTAAGCCTAAAATTGGGCTGTTACAGAGACTCTACAAGTGAATTGAGCAAAAATATTAATATTCATGCTCGTGCAGAGATTCGAACAAAGGACCTCTAACACACTAACTCCCTTACCACTCGAACCAGCAGTTTCATTCAAATATGGATCTGGAAGTAATTTAATAGAAGCCCACTCTACAAAGGTAGGGCTCGGATCAAAAATAACAAAATTTGGCAAAAGTGGGACTTGAACCCAAGACCTCATACACTCACCTAGAATACTTAACCACTAAAGTAGATACCCATTTATGTCAAATATTTATAGAAACAAAAATAAATAAGTTAGGGCGTTGCAACATAACTTACATAACTTACATAATACATAAATATATATCATATCATAACTTACATAACTTACATAAATATATATCATATCATAACTTACATAAAACTTTGGATCAAAATATATAAAAATCACAAAAATTTGGGCAACACTATTGTTTTTCCCTACACTTAATTATACTTATAAATAAACAACTTACTCGAATTAGTTTACACTCATTAGATACTTGATACTTGATATGTATTATCTATTTTAGTACAATGACATGATTTAAATCAATTTAGAATACTTACGTAACCATAATTTATTGTCAACTTTAGACTTTAAGAACTACGAAATGGATAAGAGTTGGATGAATTTGTCAACGGTAAGCAACGGCTATCGAAATAGAGTACAAACTTTTTTAAATTTTGCATTTCAAAATGCAAGCCAAGAGAATATGATTCTTTTCTCGAGTTTGTGAAGTTGTAATCTAATTATTATGGCTTTATTCTGGGTATAAAAAATAAATTTTCCATGGAGAGTGTACACCTCGTAGAACCTCTTCAATGATTAATCTGGTTTTTTCTCATAATGTTTACCATTAGTCTGTTAGAGAAGATGACATGGAAGGTATGTTGTGGGATGCATTTAATATGTGCAGTCATGGTTTGCAATTGTTTCCACCTGAATTTATTGCATCCGATGATTGTGATATTGGTGGAAATCCTTTTACCGAAATGGGAAGAAGTCTACCTGATGAAGAGCCAAATGGAGAAGCGAAAAAGTTCTACAAGTTACTTAATTAAATGAATGAAGAACTTTATGAGGGATCAAAATTTTCAAAATTGTCCTTCTGCATTCGTCTTTTCACTTAAAATGTTTGGGAGGGTGGACTGGAAACTCTTTGACACTGCTGTTAGAGTATTTGAGAGATATGTTTCCGTTTGCAAAAATCCATCATTTATGAAAAGATATGAAGAAACTTATAAAAGATTTAGGCCTTGGGTACGACAAAATTCATAGTTGCCCAAATGACTGAATGTTGTATTAGGGTGATTGAAAAAACCAACAGTCTTGTCATGTTTGTAGCAAATCTCGTTGGATGAATAGGAATACAAAAAATGTGAATGAGGATGAAGGTAAGGCACAGTCACGAAAGAAGCCAATAAAAATTTTACTATATTTTCCACTACCAAATCTTTAAAGGTTTTTTATGTTGTCAAAGACAATCGAGTCTATGAGTTGGCATCATGATCAACAAACCGATGATGGATTATTAAGGCATCCTACAAATTTTTTAGCTTGGAAATCATTTAACAATAAATTTCCAAGATTTGTAAGTGATCCTCAGAATGTGAGGCTTGGGCTAGCATCTGATGGATTTAATCCTTTTAAAATCATGAGTACTTCGTACAGTACTTGGCCTGTACTGCTTGTTCCTTACAATTTGCCTTAGTGGATTTGCATGAAGCAATATTCTTTTATCTTATCTATGATTATCCCTGGAGAGAAAGGTCCTAGGAATGATATTAACATTTATATACAACCACTTATTGAAGAGTTGAAACAGTTATGGGCGGGTGTTGAAACATATGATGTCTTGAGAAAGGAGACCCTTTATTTACAAGTAGCTTTATTGTGGACTATAAATGATTTACTGGCTTATGCAAATTTATCTAGTTAGAGTACCAAAGGACGTTATGCTTGTCCTTTTTGTGCGGTGTAAACAGGTTCGAAGTGGTTATATAATGAGAAGAAGTTCTCTTATATGGGGCATCGTCAGTGGTTAGATGGAAATAATAGATTTAGATTTCAAAAGACTCTATTTTATTATATTAAAGAGTTTAGAGAAGCTCCTGAGCAGACCATTGGATCTAAAATCTTGTTCATGTTAAAAGATATCAATTTCAGTTATGGGAAGATGAATCAACCACCTAACACGCAAACAAAGAGAAGACCGAGGGAGGCATATGTTGGTGATGTTGACTGATAGATTGATGATGAATCTGATGAAAAGGATGATCCTAATGAGGCAGACTTGTGGAAAAAATAAGTATTTTTTTAATTGCCTTATTGGGGGCATCACATTTTGTGACACAATCTTGATGTCGTGCATATTGAAAAGAATGTTTGCAAGAACATCATTGGAACAATTCTGAATGCCGATCTTTAGAGTCGACTTGATCTAGTTGACTTGAGAATTCGACGTGATCTTCATCCCTAGTTACTTTCAAGTAGAAAATCTCGGTTGTCACCTTCTATTTTTGCAATGCCGAATAAAGAAAAAGAAGTGTTCTGCACGATTTTGAAGGATATAAAGGTCCCAGATGTCTATGCATCAAATATATCTTGATGTGTGAGTCTTAAAGATCGAAGACTATATTCCTTAAAATCACATGATTATCATATCTTGATGCAAGATTTACTGCCAGTCACTTTACGGTGTTGTATGTCAAAAAAGGTGACGTCTTGTATAATTGAACTATCCAATATAATGAAAGCTATTTGTGGAAAAGTTTTGATTGTTAAAGAACTTGAGAAAGTACAAGATCAATCTACCTTGACTTTATGCAATTTGGAGAAGTCGTTCTTCACTATTATGGTGCACTTGCTAATCCATCTCCCTCATGAAGCAAAACTTGGTGGACTAATTTTCTATCGGTAGATGTATCCTATAGAGAGGTGCAAATTTATTTGTAAAGTTTTCATTTATTCATGAATATACCTTTAGTTACAACTTTTGATAATGTTGTATATCGTGTTTAGGTTCCTATACAAATTGAAGTCTTATTATCGTAATAAACGTTATCTAAAAGGATCAATTGCTGAATGTTATTTGGCAGAGGAGTGTATTACTTTCTACTCTAGATATTTAGAAGATGTTGAAACAAGAGTAAATAGATCAAGTAGAAATATTGGGCTCACAATCATAACTTAGCCGAAACTTATCTATTTCAAAGTTATGGAGAACTAATTGATAAAGTTGAAATTGCACACTTAGATGATAGATCTTAGGTACAAGTACATTGATATGTTTTTTTTCACCACGATTCAATTGAACCATTATGCAAGTAAGTTTTAGAATTTAATAAATATTCATTTTTTTAATTTGTTTATCTTCTAAACAAGTAATCCACTTTTTAACTTAGTGAGAAAAACAAGTCTTGAGATCTCATTCATGCTCTCGAAGGTTACAACATCGAGAGATTCATAAGTTATTCACAGAATCTTTTCATGAATGGTTAGGGCAAACGATATGCAACTAAAGCTTTCATTGACGAAAAATAATATTTTTGTATAACATTTATAATTAATCAATTTACTTTCGATTCAATAGGTTTAGAGTGCAAAGGATGTCAATGACGAAGTTAAATGGATTTCCCAAGGTTCGAATAGAGTAGTAAAAAGATATACTTCCTTTCTCATTAATAGATTCAAGTTTCATACAAAATCTCATGAAAGATTGTACTACATTTATCAATAACGACATGTCATATAATTTGACCCATACCTTATGAGTTTCAACTCATAATCAACACATTTCCATTCAAACATTTGAGTACACATTCCGTACTATCAGAATTAGCTTGGTTGGAAAACTTATCTGTCTCATCAAAACAATTTTCGTCAGAGTTGAGAGATATCAAACTATCCCAGGTTAAATGTGGTATGTATAGCTAGACTCACATACGCTATGGTAGTCCTAGAACTGACTAAACCATAGCTCTAATACTAACCAAATGTAACACCCTTAACCCGTATCCATCGCTGGACTATGGTTAAGAGGTATTACCGGATATATCGGAACATTACAAAATCATAATCATACATCATCGTATCATAGCAATTCATACACAAATAGTCCCTTTAGAAGGTTTATGAAACCTTAAACATGCTTTGGAGAAGGTTGGGGACCAAACTGAACACATAAAAAAATTTTCGAAACTTAAATAAATTTTTTAAGTTACAGAGGTCACACGCCCATATGAACAGGTCGTGTGCCTCACACGGCATTAAACACGCCCGTGTGTCTAGACCGTGTCAAATCAGGGCATTCATACTAACTTAATAATACAGCCACAAGACATGCCCATGTGCCTTGGTTGTGGTCGAAACTGACTTGGGTCACACGGCTAGCCACACGCCCGTGTGCCTTGCCCGTGCTCAAGACTGACTTAAAATCGTAGGGTACCCCAAAGGACACATGGCCATGCAACATGACCGTGTGTCACACACAGCTGAGACACACGCCCGTGTCTCTGCCCGTGTGGACAAAGTAGGCCATTTGAAATGCCAATTTGCCACCCAATTTGGGTCAAACCTACAAGCATCAAACCAAGCACATTTGCACTATAATTTCAGCCAATTTCAATACCAAAACTTACATCATTCATGCCATATTATTTGTAACATCCTGATTTTGGGCTTAGTTGGAACAGTGGTTTCGGGACCATAAATTCGATGAGGAAAATTTCATTTTTATTATATTTTTATGGTCTACGATTTCACGAAATAATTTTGTGAAAATTTCGTTCGAAAATTTTGACATTTGGGCACTCAATTTAGTAAAAAGGACTAAATTGTAAAAAGTGCAAAAGTTGAGTTCTACATGTTAGAGGTACCAAATTGTTATGAAATTTTAAATGGGAGGTCCTTAAATGATAATTAAACCATTGTATAACTTGTTGGACAAAAATGGCATTGATTGGGTAAAATTTGAAAGAATAGTAAAAAGTGCATTTTGGTCATTTAGGGGTAAAATGAATTAAAAGACAAATTTTAAACTCCAAATGTGTCCCTTTCTTCTTGCTGCAGCAGAATGTACCAAAAGAAGCCATGGTTAGGGTTTGGCCAAGCTTCCAAGCTTAATAGTAAGTGATTTTGAGCTCTGTTTTTAATGTTCTATGTATTTTTGAAATCCCGGTAACATGATCTGCTCATTTCTACCATTATTTTGAGCTAGGATTTATGTTTAACAATTTACCCATGAATGATATGAATGTATTTTGATGTTTAATGGTATAATATGAAGCTTGAAATTGTGTTAAAAAACTTTTGCTAAGTGATTTTACGTGAAAACGAGTAAAACGGTATATTCAGTAAAAATACCTAATGTTCATAAGTACATGTTAGAGTGAGAATTTGATGTTTCCATAGAAGGGTAAAATGACCATCATGTCATAAAACATAAGAAAATAGGAAGAAGTTTAATTTCTGAACCTTGGGGCAAAAGTGAAAATATGCAAAAGTTTAGGGGTCAAAATGAAAATTTGTAAAAATATGATTTTTAGACCGATATGAATAGTGTGACTAATTAGTAGGCTAAATGTGATATTATAGATCAAGGAAATTGAGTTTGGGCTTAAATTGGGAAAATACAAGGTTATGGACTAGAATGGTAAATTGCCATTTCTAGATCTGAGGTAAGTTTGTACGTAAATAATTTATCGATTCTTTTTATTTTATTATATCTTATTATCATATGAAATGTGGCTTCCTATAGATTGATTATTTGTTGTAAATTGCAAATTGAAAAAGGACTATGAATAAATTGTAACATGTTGGAAAGTGAGGAATTTCCCGGTTGAGCCTTTGGAATAGAAACAATATGAATGATCTATTGTGAGGTCACGTGTGTAGTACTAAGTGCAGGCTACTACGTGTACCGGATAATTGGTCGCATGTGTAGTACTAAGTGCAAGCTACTATGCGTACCAGATAGCTTTGGCTACAAGTGTGAAAATATGTGCAGGCAACTGAGTATCAGTTATTATTCCGAAGAGTTCAACGGGAAAATTGATTAATTAAAAATAAATGTGAACATGATTATATGATGAATAAGTGCAGGTATATGTTTAAGAAAATTTTGAGCAATATGCTCGATATTTGAGTGAACTTCGATAAGACAAAATGGATTAAGTGAAATTATGTAAGAGTGAATTTTAGTACTAAAACAGTGTTGGACAGCAGCAGTTGTGTGAATTTGAAAATTCACCAAAAAATGAGTAAGTTGAACTAAATTTCAAATAAATTATGGAATTAAATCTTAATGAGTCTATTTTCATATAAAGGAAACAAGAGGAGAGAAAGAATTGTAGATTATGTGATATTCTAATTGTTTTGAGACAGTGTCAAAATGAATTTGAGATCCCCTATTTTGACTTGTAAAAATCATTAAAAATTGTATAAAACTAATTATGGGTTATAATTTATATGCTTAGAATATTTAGTGAGTATAATTTTAATAGAAACAAATAGAAACATTATTCAAGTCTCGTACTATGAGATAAATAAATTTTAGTGAAGAAAGGTTGAAGCTGTCAAATAGTGAAATAGGGGAGAATTTGAATAATAAAATGTAATTATTGGCTGGACTAAAAATTCTAAAAATTTTATGGTGGAAAGATATATGAGTCTAGTTTCTGGGAAACTTTATGGATCTTAATTTTGAGTTCTGTAACTCTAGATATAAATGATTTAATGACTGTGACTCAAGAAAGCAACTTAACCAGAACATGTGTAAATGTACAATTGGGTTAATTTTACTATGGAAAGCATGTTAGTAAATTGCTTATTATTATTTCATGCGAGCTTACTAAGCGTAAGCCTTACCCCCTCCTTTCCATTTCTTTTAGTGTTGTCAGGTTAGCTCAGGGTTGGAGATCGTCGGAGGCAGCATCACACTATCAATCCAACACCTTGACAGTATAAACACATATGCTAGAATTATCAAGTGAGTGGCATGTATAGGGACCTAGTTTTATAACATGTGTTATTATGATTTGGCCAAATATATTGGTCTTTAGTGAGCTAATGATTCTGACTTATAAATCTAGCTATTTATGTTATGTTTGATATTGGTGATGTGCATATGCTTGTTTGCCATGCATGGTTGGTAATATGTTATGTGTTGTTGTGAATGTTTAAGTCCGTTAACGCCTCGAACCCTATCCCGACGTTGGATACGAGTGAGGGGTGTTACATTATTATCAACCAAATTCAAGCTTATAATCTATACTCAACCATATCAAATCATATGCCAAAGTTATATTAAATCATATGTTACCAACATCTCAATTTCTTATCCATCTTCATGCCAAGCTTATTCCAAATTTAACAATTAAGCACATACCAAATTGACCATTTCATTTAATCATTCATATGCATCAAATTATACTATTTTCTTACCACATAACCCATAACAAAACCAAACCATATTCACATCCATTAGCAAGCCATATCACTTGGCAAAACATATATTTACATCTCAAAACATATTCACATACCTATAGACTATACATGCCACATAACCAAATCTCAAAACATTATTTACCAAAATGATAACCAGATAGTGTGATAACGTCTCCATCGACTTCTAACCCAAGTAGATCTCTGAAAATCTATGAACATAGGCAAAACACACAGAATAAGTTTTGATAGCTTAGTAAGCCATAAGCAAATAAATCTTCACAAAATCATGTATATATTTCAACTTGAATAAGCCAAATTTACTTAAATTCATACACATATTCAATCACTTATCTTATATATTCCAACATCACCACATTAAATAACTTCATTAGGCTTATTTATCGGTGAACATATAAAACATTATTTTAATTTCAAACAACGACCATTAGATCATTCATATAAATTAAGCTTGCACAATTTCATTACATAACCAACCGAAACATGGTCATTTATTACATTTCATGCATAAAAATATATCAATTTCTTTATATGCAGTTCAAAACCCGAATAACCATAACAAATCACACATCCAAACTATGTTCCATTTTTCCATAATTCTCATGTTCAAAACATAAGACCACAATTTCGTATAACGAGCATCTATAACATATTGTTCATTATCATATATTTCACATATCGTCATTTGAATCATACTCACTTTTCATATCAGAATTTCATATAAAAATCACATGTACTTGAATCATATATGGAAAAACACAATTAGAATACCACATTTTTGATATAATTCGTTTAATCATAGTTCACTAGCTAGTATTCACATCTCATTTTCACATAGATCATATATCAACTTATCATAATCATACTCACTTTCATTGCTTAATTTCATATACATCGCAACATACCTGATTTGGATGCACATTCATATACTCATTTATTTCTCGAAATGCCCATTGAACCTTTCGAAATCAATAAGGATACTCAGATAGCTCATAAGCTCGTACAATGCCAACGTCCTAGACGTGGTTTTACATGTAATCAAATATCGATGCCACTGTCCCAGACAGAGTCTTACACGAAATCATATATGATGCCAATGTCTCAGACATGTTCTTACATGTAAATCACAAATTGATGCAACGTCCCAGACGCAGTCTTACACAATAACACATATCGGAATCCTATGTCATGACATATGTATCCTAACTATTCGTAAGGTTCGTACGGGGCTTTCGAACATCATAATTCGATTGATTCAAGGTCATGAATATTGCTCCCATGCTTAATTCAATTCAACATATAATATACATAAGTAATAATTCAATTCGACACTATTAATATATATACAATCGGATTTAACGACGTTTATTTACTTTTGAACTTACCTCGTCCTAACACGAACGGACCAGAACGATTATTCGATAATTTTCAACTTTCCCCGATCCAAATCTAATTTTCTCATTTCTTGATCTAATTCAATACAAATTCAACTTATTTAATCATATATTTAATCAAATTCATCTAAACACACATAAATGGGCTAATTACACTTTTGCCGCTGACATTTCATATTTTTCGCAATTTAGTCCAAATTTCACAAAATCACAAAATATTCATAATTCAATTCAATCAATGCTTGGCCAAATATTCCTACACTTCATATAAGCTGATATATTTCATTTATTTCACATTTTAGTCCCTCAAAATATCATTTTCACAATTTAGCCCAAATTACTCAATTTAATTAAAAATTCAAAGACAAAACTTAGTAATCTACCCAATATCTTTCATTTACTAACATCAAACTTCGTAAAGCTCATAGTTTCATCAATGGCATAACTTAAAACCTTTAACAAAATCAAAAATTGAGACATGGGCTTGATAGTATATAGAGCAACGATTACAGAAACATAGAAATTATTAAAAACTGAACAAAACTGAACCTTTAATCGAACTTGGAAGTAGCCGAACCCTAAAACACCAGGAAAGCTTTCTTTTCTTTCTTAATATCCGGCCAACGATATGATAATGAAGCCAATTTTTTGATTTTGTTATCTTTCATACATAATAATTATACTAATTACTATTATATCCTTAATGAATTTCATTTATAAACATAAAATAAATGGCTATAATGGTCCATTTACTCTTCCAAAGGTCTATTAACATTATAAGGACCTCACAATTAAGAAGACATATCAAATAAGCACTTTAACAAATAGAAGGCCACTTTTACATTTTACGCGATTAATTCCTTTTCATAAATTAAGCACACATATGATCGAATTTTTATACAAAACTTTCACACATGCTAAATCACATATAATAAGCACAAAAAATAATATAAAAGTATTTTTTGACTTGAATTTGTGATTCCAAAACCACTATTCCTACTAAGGTCTAAACCAGACTGTTACATATTTAATGCTTAATATTGCATAAATTGTACGATTGTTTCTATGAAACTATTCAATGAAGTTTCGACAATGAGAAAATCCCAGTTAAACCTTAGGAATATTTTAGGATACTAGTAACATGTCACTAGGAAACCATGTGTTACGTGATCTATTTGAATCCAGGTGCTGGTCATGTACGTCCTACCGGTATCTAGGTAGTCCGACATATGTTGCGGATACCTGACACCTTGTGTGAGGAGCCTGTGTAGCTACATCTTGACTGACAGCTTGTGTGAGCAGGCCCGTGATTAGCTCGTGTGCGAGCCCTATGTGTTATAAGATATGAGGTAGCATTGACTACGTATATGGCACTTACGTGCAAGACTTTCCGTGTATCCAATAGTACTCCAAGTGTTTAACGGGTAATCTGAAAAGTATGTCAAAGATGACAAAGTATGTGACTATGTTATGAGTTGGTACATGTATGTATGCAAAACCCATGAGTATGAAATTTGGTATGAGATGAACTCTTGGTAAGAATGCTAATGAGTAAGCTCGATTCATACTATCAAACGATTGCTTTGGGTATACTTGCCTTCAATATTTTGAGTATGACATGTATAGGGACTTGGTCATTTGTTATGTGTCATATTGGTTTAGCCAATAGTTAATGATTCATTTTGTATATGGCCATTCGAAGTTGGCTAATATTAATCTTATTGGCCATTGGTATGTTTATGTGATGATGCTTATCATGAGGATGAAATTGGCATGAATGGAAAAGAAAGTATGTGATGTTTATGAATGATAGATCTTAGTATGTGCAAATGATGTATTGATTGTGGCTAATTTGGTTGTATGTACATGCTTGGATTGGTGCTGCATGTTGTTGTGTAGGTTGGTGCAAGTAAAGGTGACAAAATGGCTTGGTAAATAGCCTTATTTTGTCCACACGGGCAGAGACACAACCGTGTGAAGGACACTGTAGGAACGCCAGTACCCCCATGGCACAGCGGAAAAATATATATATACATTCCGATAATCCAAACCATGGATCCATGTGCAAGGAACGAATCGGGGTGAAGAAGTTTTCAAATTACCAAAATTTCAATCTGAGTAGACACTGAAGCCTCAGCAATGAGAATACTATTTTGATTTCGAATCCAAGCCGCAATCCTTATGATCCCGACCTCTACGCAATCCACCTAGTTGACAATGAACGAAAGAAATCCCCAAAAATTATTTTCAGAGATATTTTGCTTGACGGCTGCTAGACCTAATAGCAAAGCTTCGGGTTTGTATATATATATTCACTTTTTAGGGTTTTTCTCTCTTTCCATATATAACTCCCTTTATAATTGGTATGTATATAACGAATTAAATTTTAATCCGAACATAATAATCATAATTAAAATAATTAAATATAATAATGTTTTAACCAAAAATTATAATTACATTAATTATAATAAAGATTTCGGTAAACTATATTTATTTAAATTTATATACGAACCAAATTCATATATTAATAGAATTATGTTCTCCTTATGTGTACAACATCCTTTTACATATAATATGTTCGACATTTGATTGCCCAATTAAATTAATTCTATAATTAATTTAATTCATGTGACAACCAAACACAATACCAACTATGTTTTATTCCGTTCATTTCAACAATAGGGTGTGAACCTGTAGGTTCTTGTAACGTTAGCAGTAATACTGGAACGATTCTAATGTTACAAACAATTAGTGACATCTAGCAATGAATCATTGCTATCTAAGTTACAAGAAGTCATGATTCGACATAACCTTTTGTGATTAATATTTTATGCATTAATCCTTAAGTCTTTTATTTCTGGAATGGACACAAGTCATGGAATAGTCACACTTGCATAGTCCATCCCATGTTTCTTGATACCTTGAGTACACTATGATACACAAATAGGTATGACATCTCATATCAACTTATTTGAGCATGACCATGCATTTCTAGTCTCACTCAATCAAGTGGCCTAAGATATTACTCCTATTATGTAGGAGGGACTTATCCTATATTGATCAACCATATCCCTCTACATAGATTGTGGTATATCCAACATCAACCTTTATAAATCAACCAGTTATGGTGTACGTTTGACTGTATCAAAATATACAACTCACGATGTTGGGATAATGATGATCTCAAGTCTGAGGATCATATACATATTAATCACTATGAGTAATGTTGCGACAATTACATAATAATCCAAGAAACATACTCATAGCGGGTCAGTCCAATGTGTTGTTCTCTAACACACATATTCATGCATTGATTTTGACACTCCATATCATTGACAACACTTTATCATCAATCAACTACATGTTAGTCTTAATGCATTATTGTTGTCCTAGTCAAAAATAATACTTGACTAAGGACCTTTTAAGAATAATCATATTACTCTCAGGACATTATTATAAAACAGTTTATTTATACACACAGAAAAGAAACTGAAATAATAATGGCAATGCCTTATATTAATAAACATTGTAAATCAAGTATGTTATTACAACCATTTCATGATTGATCTTTGGGCATACTCTTACAATCTCCCACTAACACTAAGACCAATCATTCATATATCTAATACCAAGTGACTTAGTGTGATGATCATGCTTTACTGTGTCAGAGGCTTGGTCAGGGGATCAGCAATGTTATCATCTGTAGGTACTCTGCATATCTCTACATCCCCTTGATCGATAATCTCTCAGATAAGATGGTAGCGCCTAAGTATATGTTTGGATTGCTGGTGAGATCTGGGTTCTTTAGCTTGTGCAATGGCTCTATTGTTATCACATCGAAGTTCTATAGCATCTAATATGCTAGGCACAAGCCTTAGTCCAGTGATGAAATTCTTGATCCAAACCGCTTCTTTGCTGCCTCACTGGCTGCAATATACTCGGCCTCTATTGTAGAATCGGCTACTGTACTTTGCTTTGAACTCTTCCAGCTCACAGCACCACCATTAAGGCAAAACACAAAACCTGATTGCAATCGAGAATCATCCTTTTCAGTTTGAAAGTTGGCATCAGTGTAACCTTTTACACTTAACTCTTCCACACCTCCATATATTAGGAACGTATCCTTAGTTCATCTCAAGTACTTAAGGATATTCTTGACTGTGGTCCAGTGACCTTCACCGGGATCTAGTTGGTACCTGATCATCATACTTAAGGCATATGAGACATCTAGATGGGTAGATAACTGGCATACATGATAGATCCAATAGAAGAAGCATATGGAATTTTACTCATGCGTTCTCTTGTAGAGTTGAAGGACACATTTCCTTCGAGAGTGAAATACCATGTCTCATAGGTAGGAATCCTCTCTTAGATTCTTCCATGTTGAACCTTTTCAATACTTTATCTATGTATGTACTTTGGCTTAGACCTAGTAGTCGTCTTGATCTATCTCTATAGATCTTGACTCCTAATATGTAAGTGGCTTCGCCCAAGTCCTTCATAGAAAAACAACTTCCTAACCAAGTCTTAATAGACTGCAAGGTAGGTATGTCATTTCCTGTGATAAGTATGTCATCCATATACAGTACTAAGAATGTGATAGTGCTCCCACTAACTTTCTTGTAAACACATGGCTCATCTTCATTTTTGATAAAACCAAACTTTTTGATTGCATCGTTAAAACGAAGATTCCAACTTCGAGAAGCTTGCTTTAATTTATAAATGGATCTTTGTAGCTTACATATCTTTCTAGCATCCTTTGGATTGACAAAACCTTTAGGTTGTGTCATGTACACAACCTCTTTAATTTTCCCATTAAGGAAAGCTGTTTTGACATCCATCTGCCAAATTTCATGATCATGAAATACAGCTATGACGAGCAAGATCCTGATGGATTTAAACATAGCTACAGGAGAAAAAGTTTCATCATAGTCAACACCATGAATTTGTCAAAAACCTTTAGTGACTAATCGCCCCTTGTATGTTTGTACATTACCATCCATGTCGGTTTTCTTTTTGAAAACCCATTTGCACCCTATGGGTTTAACCCCTTCGGGTGGGTCAATCAAAGTCCATACTTGGTTTTCATACATGGAATCCATCTCAGATCTCATGGCCTCAAGCCATTTATCAGAATGTGGGTCTGTCACCACTTCTTGAAAAGTTCTAGGCTCATCTTGATCTATAAGAAGAACGTTACCATGCGTTGTAATGAGAAATCCATATCTCTCAGGTGTATGGCATTCTCTTAAAGATCTGCGTGGTGGTTGTGTTTCTACAGCAGTTACTTGTTCCTCAATTTCTTGTGGAATTTGCTATTGTTCTATCTCTGTTTCAGTGGTATCTTGTGATTCTCGAATTTCTTCAAGTTCAATCTTTCTCCCACTTCCTTTTCTAGAAACAAATTCTCTCTCTAAGAATACACCAGTTCGAGCAACAAACATTTTGTTCTCAATGGGATTAAAGAAATAATATCCTTTGGTTTCTTTCGGATACCCTACAAAAATACACCTTTCAGATTTAGGTTCAAGCTTAGTAGACGTCTGACGTTTAACATAAGCTTTGCAACCCCAAATTTTCATAAAAGACATACTGGGATGTTTCCCAGTCCACATCGCATATGGCATATTTTGAACCTATTTAGATGGAAGATGATTTAGTGTGAAAGCAACTGTTTCAAGTGCATGTCCCCAAAAGCAAGTCGGTAGATCAGCATGACTCATCATGGATCGAACCATGTCTAACAGAGTTTGATTTCTTCTCTCAGAAACTCTATTCCATTGAGGAGTACCAGGAGGAGTAAGTTGTGAGACAATCTCACATTCCTTCAAAAGATCATCAAACTCTAGGCTCAAATACTCTCCACCTCAATCAGATTGAAGTGTCTTGATAGTTTTGCCTAGTTGATTTTGTACTTCATTTTTGAATTCCTTGAACTTTTCAAGGGCCTCAAACTTATGGCGCATGAGACAAACATACCCATATCTACTGAAATCATCAGTGAAAGTAATGAAGTAGTGAAATTCACCTCTGGCCTGTGTATTTATTCGTCCACATACATCAGAATGTATTAAGCCCAATAAATCACTAGCTCGTTCACTTTTACCAATAAAAGGAGATTTAGTCATTTTTTCCAATAAGCAAGATTTACATACTTCAAATTGTTAAAAAACAAATGGATCCAAGAGACCATCTTTATGGAGTTTGGATATGCGTTTCTCACTTATGTGGCCCAAATGACAATGCTAAAGATATGTTTGATTTGAGTTATTTATTTTAGATCTTTTAGTATTTATGTTGTAAATGGGATTCATTTGATCTAAAATATAGAGGCCATTAATCAATTGTGCCAAACCATAAAAAACATTATTGAGATAAAAGGAACAAGAATTATTCTTAATAATTATCTCAAAACCAATTTTGACTAAACAAGAAATTGAAATAATGTTTTTAGTCAAACTGGGCACAAAATAACAATCCTCTAAACATAAATCAAGTCCAATAGGCAAAGATAAAGTATATGTTCCCACAGCTAATGCAGCAACTCTTGCTCCATTTCCAACTCGCAGGTCCACATCTCCTCTAGCCAAAGTCCTACTCCTTTGTAGTCCCTGTACAGAAGTGCAAATATGAGAACCACAACTAGTATCTAATACCCAAGAAGTAGTAGTTGATAAAATTAATATCAATAACATAAATACCTGAAGCAGACGTTCCACTTGCCTTGGCCTTCTTGATTTCCTCAAGATAGACAGGGCAGTTCCACTTCCAATGTCCAGTCACACCTTAACGAAAACAGTTTCCTTCCTTAGACACCCCACCTTTAGGTTTCAGTGTAGCCTATCCTTTTCCAGGACTGGGCCTACCTTTGCCCTTGGGCTTTGTCTGAACTTTGGCCTTTCCCTTACCCTTGTTGTTACGGACCATCAGTATGGGCTTGGGTCTAACCTTTTTCATGTTGCCTTCAACAGTTCACAACATATTGAGCAACTGTGGCAGAGTCTTGTCAATTTCATTCATATTGAAACTGAAGACAAACTGGCTGTAGCTATCCGGCAACGATTGTAGAATAACATCAGTGGCCAACTCTTGGCTCAATGGAAACCCAAGCTTAGACAGGCTTTCAATATAACCAATCATCTTAAGGACATGAGGTCCTACTGGGCTTCCTTCAACCAGCTTACATTGGAATAGGGCCTTAGAGATATCAAACCTCTCTTGCCGTGCTTGCCCCTGATAAAGTTCTTTCAGGTGCTCGATCATATCATAAGCAACCATGTCTTCATATTGCTTCTAAATCTCAGGATTCATAGTAGCAAGCATAAGACATCCAACATCTACCATGCCATTGAGATGTTTCTTGTAAGCATCTCTATTAGCCCTCGAGCATTAGCGGGTGGTTCATTAGGAAGTGGTTGTTCAATGACATATAATTTCCGTTCTTGTTTGAGGACAATCCTCAAGTTACAGAACCAGTCAAGAAAGTTCAAACCATTCAATTTGTCCTTCTCAAGGACTGATCGCAATGGGAGTGTATTATTGTTTCCAGCCATAATATATCTACAACAATAAAATATGCGTGTGAATAAATTTACCAAGTTTACATCAATCATTAAAAGGACTTTATTATTTGATGTTCCCACTATTTTATTTCAAAATTAATAACCCTCATATATTAATTTCGGAAAGACTTTCTTGAAAGTATTTCTAGTGGGTTATGGATCCATATTTCACCTCCTCTTAAGTCAGCTTTGGCTTTACTCTCAAGATTATGGTTATTTAGGTAAGCAACACTTACTAATTACATCATATGTAACTTCTACAATTTGGTGAACAACTCTTGTTCTAATCATCTTATGATTTATCCAAATTACTTGCCTCTAGGTTTCTAATCCTATTAGAGTAACCTAGTTAAGTCATTAACCAATTTTTAACCAACGAATATCACTTGTTTATTCTTCGCGTTTAACTAAGATAAATACCAGTACTTTGCTTTGGCAGAAGCTACATAGTATTGATCGAGGCCTTAATGAGGGCAAAAAAAAATTGGAAGGCCATGTTGACTTAATATTTTAGTAGAGGGATTTTATTAAAGTTGTTGCATCTTACCAATTATGTTCTACTTCAGTCCATTTAATCTTTTAATTGATCTCATCAATTAATAGGGTTTATTATTACCAAATTTGCATGCTTTAGACATCCATAGCATATCATACATGAATAGATAAAGCAATAAATAAATGCAATAGTTATAGCCTATAAACTATGGTGGTTCAACCCAAGCCAATGGGAGAACCAAAAGGAAACCTAAAGGTGTAAGCATTTCACAAGCTGTCGGTGCACATTAGTTGGCCCGTCTTCCTTCTCATCTTGTCCATAGCAACTTTTGCAAATTACAATATCCAGAAACTCATTTTAGATAAGAAGAGAAATACAAGAAAATAGTAGTAAGACACGACACGCAGGTCGTATTTATAAAATTACAACCTTTTATCAAATGGGCCATTGGGCTATAACTATGCATTTCAAACACCGTGCATTTCAAAAATAGCATACATCATTCAACGTGCTAGATGAATTATAAAATATGCTTTCAACGTTTTATGGTCCATCAAGTTTTATTTATTATAAAAAATGATGGGGATCTAAGGCGGGGCCGGAGTCCCCGCGGTACGAACTGCATACCCCAGTCAAATGAAACCTCAAGATTTAATAACTTTTATCAACAAAATCATGTTTTCAAGATTTGAATCCTTGAGGTTTCATGTCGGAACAACCCTTGTTCCACTGGCCAGTTAACTCTTACTGGAAACTGTAAATACCACTATCGTATCATTACATATTTTAAAGTTAATAGTAATAACATAAAACCGAATAGGCCATAACACCATTATTAACATTTAATCAATTATTGAAAGGAACAGTAATCAGTTTATGCATAGACAGTATTAACAGTCAAAAATTGTAATAAAATTAAAGCATGCATATTATACAATTGCATCACCCAAGTATTTAAACCCGAGTCCGTATCACACAAGTGGCTCTGATACCACTGTAGGAACGTTGGTACCCCTATGGCACAGCGAAAAAAAAATATATATACATTCCAGCGATCCAAACCATGGATCCATGTGCGAGGAACGAATCAGGGTGAAAAATTTTCAAAATTACCAAAATTTCAATCTGAGTAGACACTGAAGCCTCGGCAATGAGAAAACTATTTTGATTTCGAATCCAAGCCGCAATCCTTATGATCTCGACCTCTACACAATCCACCCAGTTGACAATGAATGGAAGAAATCCCCAAAAATTATTTTCAGAGATATTTTGCTTGACGACTGCTGGACCTAATAGCAAAGTTTCGGGTTTGTATATATATATTCACTTTTTAGGGTTTTTTCTCCCTTTCTATATATAACTCCCCTTATAATTGGTATGTATATAACGAATTAAATTTTAATCCGAACATAATAATCATAATTAAAATAATTAAATATAATAATGTTTTAACCGAAATTATGATTACATTAATTATAATAAAGATTTCGGTAAACTATATTTATTTAAATTTATATACGAACCAAATTCATATATTAATAGAATTATGTTCTCCTTACGTTCACAACATCCTTGTACATATAATATGTTCGATATTTGATTGCCCAATTAAATTAATTCTATAATTAATTTAATTCATGTGACAACCAAACACAATACCTGTAATATCCTGATTTTGGGCCTAGTCGGAATAGCAGTTTCGTGACCACAAAATCCGAGATAGAAATAATTATTTTATGATTATTTTGAGGTCTATGATATGATTGCATGATTGTGTGAAAATTTCGTGAAGAAATTTTATGCATAAAGTGCTTAAATTGAAATTAGGGACTAAATCGAATAATTTGTAAAACTTGCATTCTAGAAGTTTCTAGTATGAAATTGTTTTGAAATATTAATTAGGAGGTCTTAAATAGAAATTTTACCAATTTCTAAGTCTATGGACAAAAATTGGACATGGATGGAATTTTTGGAAAGTTTAGTAGTAAGGGCATTTTGGTCATGTAGGGGTAAAATGAATTAAAATACAAAATTAAAAGCAAATTTTGCTCATCTTCAACCCCATGGCCGAATATAGCAAGGAGAAACCATGGATAGGGTTTTTCAAGCTTCCAAGCTCGATTGTAAGTCCGTTCTAGCTCATTTTTAATGATTTTTACGTTTTTAGAGTCCCGGTAGCTCGATTAAGCTTATGCTAGCAATAATTCAACCTAGGGTTCATATTTGGAAAAATACCCATAGGTGAAATTTGTGTATTTTGGTGTTTTATGATAGAATATGAGGTTTTAAATTATGTTAGACAACTTGTGCTACTCGGTTTTAAGCGAAAACTAGCAAAAGGACTTAATCGATAAAAATACCTAATAGTCATAAGTACATGTTAGAGTGAGAATTTGATGTTTCCATAGAAGGGAAAAATGATCAGCATGTCATAAAACATAAGAAAATAGGCTGAAGTTTAATTTACGAGCTTTGGGGCAAAAGTGTAAATATGCAAAAGTTTAGGGGCAAAATTGTAATTTTGCTAAAATATGATTTTGGGTCAATTTGAATAATGTGAGTCCTAATTAGACTATATTTTAAATGATAGAGTAAGGAAAACTGAAATTCGGGCTAAAATGGAAAAATACCAAGTTGTGGACGAAATGGTAAATGTAGCCATTTTCGCATACGAGGTAAGTTCATATGTAAATGTTGGTATCATAGTTATTGTTTTAAATGTTTTAATGTTATTTAAATGATATGATTATTATTATGAAATATCATACCTGTGACAATTGTTTGATAATATGTCAAATTATGTGATATACTTGGAAAATGTGAAATACTACCGAGTATCGGTATCGACATTCCATAGAAGATGGTTGAGACATATGATTGGGAAAAATGTCCCGTTGAACCTTAGGAATGGATTAGGATACAAGTGACATGTCACTGGGATATTTGGGCATCCGAACTCGTTGAGTTGAGTCCGAGTTCGTGAGATGTAACTAGGCATCCGAGCTTGTTGAGTTGAGTCCGAGTTCACTTATGGATGCGAATGCCTGAGCTCGTTGAGTTGAGTCCGAGTTCACTTATGGGCGGTTTACATGGTAGCTTGGCTACATATGTGGCACTTATGTGCAAACTTTCCATGTATCCGAATTATATTCCGATGTGTTCAACGGGTAAAGTTCTACTCAAATGGAGGAATACTCAAGATGAAAGGGACGTATTGGTAAGTGTTGTGAAATGGATACTTTGAACAGGTATGTACTTAACCCTCGGGTTGAAAACTCGATATAACAACAATATGGTAAGATGATAAATGAAAATGTGATATGAATGTCTTGGTGATGATTATGCAAATGATGTTTTATGTTTGCTTATATGGTTATGTTACTTGCTATTTGCATGTGAACTTACTAAGAATTTATGCTTACTCCCTCCTTTTCATTCCTTGTAGTGTTGACAAGCCAGCTCGGAAATCGGAAACGGTCAGAGGCACGCTCACACTATCCGTATACCATCTTGGCATAATGGCTTGTATATTTTGAGTATGGCATGTATAGCATTATAATCATTTTGTGTATATGGTCTTATGATATGGTTATTGAGTGGTATGGAAATGCTTGGTAATGATTAGCCATTGGAATGGCTAATCATGATCATATTTGGTGTTATGTATGCTAAATTGCTAGCTAATCCATGGAAACCATGAAATAGGTAAAATTTACCATAAAATAGATTCAGACAGCAGTAGTGACGTGAGTTTGAAAAATCACTAAAAATAGTAGAGATACAATTAGATGATGAATAATATATGGAATTGAATAATTATGAGTCTATTTTCATATGGATGGAACAAAACAGGTATATGAGTTATATTTTATGAGATGTTTAAATATTTGTGAAATAGGGCCAGTGCGATTTCTGGATCCCCTGTTCTGACTTTGGAAATTCACCATAAATTTTTAAAAAATAATTAAAAGTCATGATTTATATGTACAGATTCCTTATTAAGTCTAGTTTTATTAGAAAGAAACGGCATAGTCATTGAAACTTTGTACAGGGAGATATCTGATTTGTAATACACAGAGGTCAGAGCAGTCAAACTCTAAAACAGGGGAGACTTTAACTAATAAACTGTACTAATTTGCTTGACCAAAAATTCTATAAAATAATTAGTAAATAGATATGTGAGTCTAGTCTCAAGGAAAATTTATGGAATTAGATTTTGAGTTTCGTAACTCGAGATATGAATTTTTAAGCGACTATGACGCAGATTGTTAGCTTGACTGAAAATTTTAAAAATAAATTGTTTGAGCTGTTTAAGTAATAATTAAGTCTATTAACACCTCGTGTTCGACTCCGGCGACGGTCTCGGGTACGGGGCGTTGCAATACCAACTTGTTTTATTCCGTTCATTTCAACCATAGGGTGTGAACCTGTAGGTTCTTGTAACGTTAGCAGTAATACTAGAACGATTCTAATGTTACAAACAATGAGTGGCATCTACCAATGCATCATTGCTACCTAAGTCATGATTCGACATAACCTTTTGTGATTAATCTTTTATGCATTAATCCTTAAGTCCTTTATCTCTGGAATGGACACAAGTCATGGAATAGTCATACTTGCATAGTCCATCCCATGTTTCTTGATACCTTGAGTAGACTATGATACACAAATAAGTATGACATCTCATATCAACTTATTTGAGCATGGCCATGGATTTCTAGTCTCACTCAATCAAGTGGCCTAAGATATTACTCCTATTATGTAGGAGGGACTTATCCTATATTGATCAACCATATCCCTCTATATAGATTGTGGTATATCCAACATCAGCCTTTATAAATCAACCAGTTATGGTGTACGTTTGACTGTATCAAAATATACAACTCACGATGTTGGGATAATGATGATCTTAAGTCTGAGGATCATATACATATTAATCACTATGAGTAATGTTGTGACAATTACATAATAATCCAAGAAACATACTCATAGTGGGCCAGTCCAATATGTTGTTCTCTAACACATATATTCATGCATTGATTCTGACACTCCATATTAATGACAACTCTTTATCATCAATCAACTACATGTTAGTTTTAATGCATTATTGTTGTCCTAGTCAACAATAATACTTGAGTAAGGACCTTTTAAGAATAATCATATTATTCTCAGGATATTATTATAAAACAGTTTATTTATACACACAGAAAAGAAATTGAAATAATAATGGCAACGCCTTATATTAATAAACATGGTAAATCAAGTATGTTATTATAACCATCTCATGATTGATCTTTCGGCATACTCTTACAGACACAGCCTAGGGACATGGGCGTGTGAAGTCTGCACTTATTTAATGAGAAATTTCAAAAATTAAATTCGCCACACGGCCTAGCACACTGGCGTGTGACTTGGCCGTGTGATTTCCTTTGGTGCATGACATCATAAATAGAGAGTTACACGGGTTAGGGACACGGGCGTGTCCCAAGCCACATCGGCGTGTCCCTAGCCACATGGGCGTGTGACCCTATTTTGATGAAAAATTTTCTAAGTGTTTTAAAATTTTCTAAAGTTCTCGGTTTAGTCTCGAACTACATTTAATACATGTTTTGGGTCTCGTAGGCTGGTTTTAGGGATGACATGATTGAAAATGAAAATTTTTAAATTTGGATGGAAATTTATGTCTAGGTTTTGTATGTTAGTTTGTGTTTAAGTCCAGTGATACCTTGAACCCTGTTTCGGCGTCAGATACAACTAAGGGGTGTTACAAAGTATCCCTTACTTAGGATTGACTACTTGTTCGATTAGTTCAGAGGTGTTTTCTAAGATTGACTTAGGGTCTGCATACTATCAGTTGAAAGAGAAGGAATTTGATGTGCCTAAGACCACATTCAGGACTCGATATGGTCATTATGAGTTCTTGATGATTTCCTTTGGTCTTACGAATGCTCCATGTAACACCCCTAACCCATATCTAATGCCAGAATAGGGTTATGAGGCATTACCAAATAACACATCCCATTTACATACATTTATACATTCATTATTAAAAACCATTCGTAAACATTCACAATGTTCCTTATAAGGCTCTACGAGACCTTAAAACATGCTTAAGAGTGGTTCGGGACTAAATCGATCACATATAAAAAATTTCCAAACACTTAGAAAAATTTTACGTTCACAGGTCACACGCCTGTGTAAGCAGGCCGTGTTAGAAAAAAATTACATTCACATGTCACATGCTTGTGCAAGCAGGCCGTGTGCCTCACACGGCTACTGGGCATGTCCTTGTCCTAGACTGTGTGAAAACAGAGCATACATACTGACTTGCACCACATGGCCGGAGACACGCCTGTATGCCTTGGCCGTGGGAAAAATTGTGGTGTTACTGACTTGGGTCACACGGCCAACCACACGCCCATGTGTCTAGCCCGTGTACCCTTCAAAACGGCCACACACGCCCATATACCAAGGCTACGTGCCTCACACAGTCACCAGACATGCCCGTGTGTCTAAGTCGTGCTCGAGACTAACTTAAATTCGTAGGGCTATCCCAGGCGACACGCGGTCGTGTAACATGACCATGTGTTGTACACGGCTAAGACACACGCATGTGTCTCTGCCCGTGTGGACAAAAATAGGGCATTTGTAAAGCCAATTTGCCACCCTATTCTCAAGTACACAAAGCAACCAAAATAGAACCATTTCAATACATCTTTAAGCAATCAAAAACATGCCATGTCATGCCATCTATCATCAACCAATTCAACTACTCACTTCCACATTCAAAACCTATCAAATTATTATACCAAAATTAATCACATTAACATCTATTCCATGTCACAAAAAAAAGATCATTAAACTATATCAACAACTAATGCCAACATACCAAAATAAGCCAACATAGAAGGTATTATATACATCACATACTTATCACTTGACAACATATAAATCAGGCCAAATTCAACTTCATAAACAACATCATTTACAAGCCACATCTCATGACTAAATTCACAATTCAAAACATACTCAAAATGAAAGTAGCCTATACCTTCCATATACCATATATACGAGCTTTAAAAGTACCAACAAGATGATCGATAGTGTGATTACGTTTCCTGACGATCCTCAAATCCAAGCTAGATTCGATGATCTATAAAACATAGACAAATAACACACAGTAAGATTCATAGCTTAGTAAGTTCGTACCAAATATACTCAACAACTCATGTAATACAAAACATCAATTAATAAACACTTATTAGTTATTATATCATCATTCAATTATAATCCACCACCATTTAACATGTATATACAAATTCATCAAACTTCATACACATAATATTAACTACCACACAGGTATCGTACATACCTAGACTTTTCTGTATTGAATTATTTCATTCCCACCTCTTTGTTCAATACATTAATTTGTTCGGAAGTCTTTCAATGCTCTAAGAATTTGCACACCTAGTGCATAAATGATTAGCCGAAGCTATAACGATCTCGCACACTTAGTGCCATCTCATTAAATTGAAGCTATCTCGGTATCGCACACTTAATACCTCATATAGCCAAAGCTATTCCAATTCGCACACTAACTGCTATTCATAGTCGAAGCTAATTTGAAATGCACACTAAGTGCCAAACATAGTGGATTTATCCTCTTACACAATCGTAGTCTCATATATACAATTTATACATTAGCATAGCATTAAAAATATAATTGTAACAATATTTATCACGTACGAACTTACCTCGTACTTATAATGGACGAATCGGATCGATTACTCTATAACCTTTGATTTTCCTCGATCTAAATCTGAATTCTTTCTTTCTTGATCTATATGTATTCAAAATTAACCCATTTAATCACCAATTCATTCAATTTAATCCACAAACACATAGTTTAGCATATTTGCATTTTAGCCCCTAAAGTTACACATTTATTCAATTTAGTCCCTATTTCACAAAAATGCAATTTACACAAAATTTAATTTCACCCAAGCCTAGAAAAATTTCCTAAGGACCGCTAGAAGACCAAAACTTTCATTTATTCCACAATTTAACTCGTCAATTTACACTATTCTTAAATTAATCCCTAATTGACATTTTTCTCAAAAATCACTTTACAAAACATGTATATCAAGCACCAAGCTTTCATTTTTCATCATAAAACATCATAAACCTCAAGAATTCATCAATTGAAACTTTGAAAATTATCAACACTTTCAAAAATTGAAGCATGGGCTAACTAGAACTCAAAGCAACAATTACAAAAACGTAAAAATCATCAAAAATCGAGCAAAATACATACCTTAATTAAAACTTTAAAGATTCAAACCCTAAAATGCTTTAATGGATGTTCTATTCTCAATATTCGGTTGAAGCTAGTGAAGATGACAAGCATTTTATAATTTTGTTTTATTTTATTACACATAATACATAATTTACTTTATTAACCTTTAATTAAAACATTAAAAATCACATAATTCAAGGCCATTTATGTCAAATTCCACTATAAATGGTCTGTTTTCAACATAAGGACCTCCCATTTAATAAGCCATGACAAATAGTCACCTTTATCTTATAGAATGCAACTTTTGCATTTTACGCGATTTAGTCCTTTTTTCTCAAATTGAGCTATTAAACGATAAAATTAGCTCATGAAATTTGTACACATATAAATTCACATACTGTAAACACCAAAAATAATATTAAAATAATTTTACAACCTCAGATTTGTGGTCCCGAAACCACTATTTCGACTAGGGTCTGAACCGGGCTCTTACAACTCTCCCCCTTTAGGGATTTTCGTCCCCAAAAATCTTACTAGTGAATAGGTTTCGATAATGATTTCTCATAGCATCCTCAATTTTGGACGTAGCTTCTTCTACTCTGTGTCGATGCCATGACACTTTTACTAATGTGATTTTCTTATTTCTCAGCTCTTTGATCTTAGAGCTACAATTCGGATCAGTTCTTCATTGGACGATAAATCTGACTAAATCTCAACTTCAAACGGGGAAATCACATGTGAAGAATCAGATCTATATCGTTTAAGCATTGATATATGAAATACATTATGAATATTTCCTAACTTAGACGGCAATGCTAGACGGTAAGCCACTGGTCCAACTGGGTCAATAATTTCATACAGCCTAATGAATCTCGGAGTCAATTTGCCTTTACGACCAAATCGAAGTACTTTCTTCCACGGTGTGTAACAGCCCGAGTATGGGGCTATTCAGAATAGTGGTCTTGGGACCACAAATCGAGGATCAAATAAATTATTTTATTATTATTTTGGAGTCATTGCACGTTTATATTGGTGTATGGAAAATTTGGTGAGTTAATTTTGACGTTCGTGTGCTCAATTGTGAAAAGGGACTAAATTGCATAAAGTGGAAAAGTCCTAAATTGATAGCTAAGGTGTCAAATAGCCAGAGAATAAATTTTGAGGGGTCTTTAAAGGGTAATTAGACCCTTTTATAAGAGCTTGGCTGGCCATGAGACAATGAAGGGTGAATGGCCAAAATGTTAGGTAAGTTGATGACATAATGTATGATATAATAATGACAAAAAGCCTAGCTATCATTTTTTTTACTCCATCCTTCCTTTTGGCCGAAATTTTCAGCCAAGAAATGGGGTTTTGGGAGCTTGAAATCTCAGTAACTTTAAGCCTTCACAAGTAAGTGATTTTTATGGCTTTTCTTGAATATTTTTGTACTTTTGAGACCCTTGAAGCATAAACTTTCAAATTAGGGTACTATTTTTCAAAATGATTAAGAGTTTAGGGTTTTTCCATGAAAGGATTTGTAATGTTTACTGAGTTTTTATGGAAGAAAATGAGTCTTGGGTGTCTTATAACCAACTTTTCTGAAAGGTGTTAGCATGAATAGCATGAAAACACCTAAAAGGACTATTTTGCATAAGTAATAAGATAGATGATAAGTGTGTGAAATAGTGAGAATTTGAAGTTCCTATAAGAGTAGAAAGGGTTCGGCTAGGCTTAAGATATAAAGAAATTCGATAAAAAATCAATTTTCGGGCTTAGGGGTAAAATTATCATTTTCAAAAGTCTAGGGCAAATTGGTCATTTTGCCCAATTATGTATTGTAGAGTTCCTAGATTGATAAAGTGACTAAATAAGAGCATTTTGTTATTATAGATCAAGAAATACCGAATCCGAACCTAGACCAGGGGAAAGCCAAGAAAATCGACTAAACCGACTAGTCGTAACAATTTGTAACCCAAGGCAAGTTGTATGTAAATAATACAACTACATCACTAATGTATATGTGTTGAATTGTATTTGAATTAATGTAGCATGAATTGCTTGATTCTAAAATTGAGAAAGTATGATGATAATAGAGATAGTAGAGTTCCCGTTCAACCCTAAGAAATATATAGAATATTCATGCCGTGACATATGAGTTATTGTGGCTAGTGTAAGACATGTCTGGGACATGCATCAGCCACATTATGAGAGCCATGTAAGACCATGTCTGGGATATGGCATCGGGATCAAGACGAGTACTAGTGTAAGACATGTCTGGGACATGCATTGGCCTCGAGACGTAAGCCAGTGTAAGAATGTCTCGGACATGCATAGGCTATGAGATGATAGTTAGTGTAACACCATGTCTGGAACATGGCATCGACATGAGATATAAGCCAGTGTAAGATCGTGTCTGGGACATGGCATCGACACCTTACCCATATTTGAGGCTTAATGAATATTTAGTAGTGATCTAAATGGTTCAACGGTGAGTATTATGACCATAAGTTAAGAAGCATGGTATAACCGTGTTGTGAGTGGTACAAGTACCTGTTTGAAATATATAAGATATAAGCTCGATAAATGTTATGAGATTTATATGGATAGTGATGAGTAAATTATGCTTGCGCCTACTTTTGTGTTATGAGCATGTTATTGAATAGTAAAATTGTTGTTGGATATTTATTTATATGCAACTTACTAAGCTTTATGCTTACTCCCTCTCCTTTCCTTTTTCTTATAGTGTCGTCCATCTAGCTCAAGGATCAACGAAAGTCAGAGATATTGATCACACTATCAATCGAAGCATTCGGTATAGTTTGATTTATATTTTTGAATATGGCATGTATAGGGAGCTAGACTTGTATTTTGTGTCATTATCATTTTGGCCAAATGTGTTGGCTTGGGATAATCCCTCATTTTGTATTAAGCCTCAAATGATGGCTAATGTTCATTTTGATTTGTATGGAATGAAGTTATTTTCATGGTTGAGTAAAATGCATAAATGGAATTTTGTCTATTGTGAAGGATTTGGTTGCTTGAGATAGTCTTATATTAGATTTGGTGGTTATTTTGTAGGTTGTGTAAGTAAGGGTGGAAAAGAGGCTTGGTAGATAGCCTTATATTGTCCACACAGGTAGACACAGGGGCGTGTGTCTAGGCCATGCGTGACACATGGCCAGCCCCGTAGGCATGTTGTCCAACCATGGGTCCCCTGCACGTAAAAAAATTTCAAGTCAGTATGCATGGTAGTAAGCACATGGGTAGAGACACGACCGTGTGTCTTAGCCGTGTGAAGGACACGACCTAGTACACGGGCGTGTGCCTTGGCCGTGTGACATTTTAGGGATGCTGACGTCAGAAAAAAATGTCAATGTTTTTACATACGGGCTAGGATGATAAACTATAATTTATACATATTTTTACCCCATGCCTAACGCATTTATGGATGGTTTCTCCTTAGATTTGGTGAATTCGATGCTCCTAATCCTTTAATTTCATGTTTTATACTTAGGAGAGCATAAGAGAGTAAAAAGAGCGAGGAATGGGCCCAAAATGGAGAAATGGACCCACATATGAAAACAACACGCCCTGGACTTCCTCACACGCCCGTGCCCATTTAACAGCCTTGACCACAACCTTCAGTAATCGCACACGGGCGTGTCACACGGGCGTTGATAAACCGTAAATTTTATTTTTACCCCATGTTTAATGCATTTTATGGATGATTTCTCATTAGAATTGATGAATTCGATGCTCTTAATGCTTTAATTTCATGTTTTATACTTAGAAGAGCATAGGAGAGCGAAAGGAATGAGAAACGGGCCAAAAACAGAGAAAATGGGCCAAAGTAAAAAATCAACACGGCTTGGACCTTCTCACACGGGCAAACTACACGGCCATGACAATTTGGCAGGCACGTGCACGGCCTGAAGTAATCGAACACGGGCGTGTGCCATGGGCGTGTCCCTACCGAGCCCAAGTTGAGTCCAATTCGGAAAAGGCTAATTTTGAGGGCTTCTAGGCATTCCAAAGCCTATAAATACACCCTAGAGGAGGAAGAAAAGGGAGACAGAGAAGGGGGAGTAAGGAATTACTCCAAGAAAGCCGATTGATCCATTTTAAAAGCTGGATTCATCATCAAGACTGAAGATCTCTCCTCAATTTCCCTTCAGGAGTTTTGGGTTTTCTTTATGTTTTGTATTCTTTATTCTTCTGAGATGTTTTCTTATTTAGTTATGAACTAAACCCCTAACTACCTGAGGGGAATGAAACCTAAGACGAATCTTGTTATTATTTTCTGAATCGTATGATAAATATTTAACTTGTTCTTAATTATGTGTTGTTAATTCTTGTTTTGATATCCCAGGATACTGATTCAAGACATCTTCTTATTCAGAGGAGAAATAGACACTGTCTAAGAGTACATTTGTCATAATTAAGCGTTGTTGATTGTGCGCCTAGACATAGGGTGACAAGATTTTGCCGGATTAGGGTGAAACCTAATAAAGGGATCCATAGATCGAGTTAATACAACCCTAGAATGTTAATTAGAGAAAAGTATCGGTTATTCAATCTAGGGGTTAGACGTTATTAGTCTTTAATAGGGATAATAACATAACTTAGGAATCTCTACAGAACAAGTTGAATGACTAAATCGTCCGATTCAGAGCCAAAATAACAAGTAAAGTCTAGGTGGATTTTTCCTTAGGTATTGTCTTAAGTCAATCGAATTTTCCCAAAAGCAATTCCCCAATTCTTTTCTCTGTGCGTTCTTAGTTTAGATAATTAGTTAATTAAAACAAAACCTCTTTATTCTTAGGCTAGATAATAAAAACACAGTCATTACTAGTACTTTTAGTTCTTTTGGGTTCGACAATCCGGTCTTGCTAAAACTATACTACTGTTTGGTAGGTACACTTGCCTACATCGCGATAATAGTTAGTTCAAGAACGAGTAATTATAAATATTTAAAACCTATCACGAAGCCACATGATCAAGTTTTTGGCGCGGTTGCCAGGGAACTAAGATATTAGGAATGCTCAATTTTTATTACTTTAGCCATTTATTTTTCTTGCAAATTAATTTTATTTTATTATTATTATTATTATTTATTAACCTACTCTTTCTTTCTCTTGGCAGGTTCTTATAGTTTATGACTAGAAGAAACCCATTGGGACCATTACTTTTTGACGAAGAAATCGATTGTACAGTTCGTAAAAACCAAAGAGAAATAAGGCGAAGCTTAAGGTACATGGAGAACGAGCAAGAAGACGATACTCAACCCCCAACCGAAAAGATGGCTGAAAACCAAGGCAATCACTACCTCCTACAATTATGGTTAATCAAAATCCTTCTCCACCCACAATGTGTGATTATGCTAAACCTTCTTTAAAAGGAACTGAATCTAGCATAGTTAGACCTGCTATAGCTGCAACTACTTTTGAATTAAAACCTAGCACTATTCAAATGATACAACAATTTATTCAGTTTGATGGTTTGCAGGATGAGGATCCTAACGTTCATTTAACCAACTTCTTAAAACTATGCGATACATTTAAAATTAATGGCGTTTCTGATGATGCCATACGTCTTCGGTTGTTTCCCTTTTCATTGAGGAACAAAGCTAAACAGTGGTTGAACTCGTTACCACGAGGGTCAATTACTACTTGGGAACAAATAACTGAAAATTTTTTACTAAAATATTTTTCGCCAGCTAAAACGGCTAAATTACGTAATGATTCTCGTCTTTTGTGTAGATGGATATAGAAACACTCTACGATGCATGGGAGAGATACAATGACCTTTTGAGAAGATGCCCTCACCATGGGTTACTACTTTGGCTCCAAGTACAAGCATTTCACAATGATCTGAATCCTTCGACTTGGCAAATGGTTGACGCAGTGGCGGGCGGAACCATCAACAATAAAACACCGGAAGATGCCTATTAGTTTACAGAGGAGATGTCACTGATTAACTTTCAGTGGCAAGTCATGAGGACAAAGCCAATGAAAATAGCCGCCGTTTATAACGTCGATTCGGTCACCATGCTCTCTAATCAGGTAGAACTTTTAAATAAAAAGATTGATCGTTTTCTTAATTCTTCACAGGTTCACACAGTAATGCAATGCGAAGCAAGTGGAGGTGGACCAAACCATTCAGAATACCAACCTTATAGACACAACATGGATAACGAGTAATTAAACTACATGGGCAATAATCCTCAACCTCAAAACAATCCATATAGTAACACTTATAATGCAGGTTGGAGGAACCATCCCAATTTTTCGTGGGGAGGCCAAGGAAATCAAAGACCTCAACATCCTCTGGGCTACCAACAACCATCCTACCAATAGGAAAAGAAGCCAAACCTTGAAGAGATGCTCTCAAAGTTCATATCAGTTTCAGAAACCCGTTTTTAGAACATCGAGACAGCACTTAAAAATCAACAAGCGTCAATCCAAAGCCTCGAAACTCAAATAGGCTAGCTTTCCAAACTAATCTCCGAATGACCTCAAGGTAGTTTGTCAAGTAATACCAAACCTAACACAAGGGAACAACTCAACGCAATTAATATTCAGGATGACAAATGAGTCGTTGAGCCTGAACTAGAACCGAGGCAAGAAACTGTGGTAAGTACAAGTCAAGGTAAGGCAGATCAAAATACAAACAAACCAATGACTGTCGAATATAAACCTCGTGTGCCATACCCCAATGCGACAAGGAAAGACCGGTCAGATGAACAATTTGGTAAATTCCTTAAACTCTTAAAAAAATTATATATTAACTTACCGTTTATTGAAGCTCTATTGCAGATGCCAAACGCAATGAAATTTTTAAAGGAGCTTTTAGGAAATAAGTGGAAGTTGGACGAGGAGTCGCATGTGGAGCTAAACGTAGCTTGCTCGACCATTCTCCAAAATAAACTACCCAACAAACTAAAAGACCAGGGAGCTTTACTATTCCTTGCTTAATTGGTAGTTTAGATGCTAATCATGCATTAGTTGATCTAGGGGCTAGTATCAACGTCATGCCTTACAAAATGTTTAAGCAACTAGGTCTCAGGAAACCCAAACAGACTAGGATGAGCATTCAATTAGCAGATAAAACTATAAGATTCCCTAGAGGTATTATTGAAGATGTGCTAGTTCAAATCAATAAATTTATATTTCCCATTGACTTTATTGTTCTAGACATAGAAGAGGATAACAACACTCTCTTAATTCTAGGAAGGCCCTTTTTAGCAACTGCTAAAACCATCATTGATGTTGGCACAGGTGAACTCACACTCTGGGTGGGAGACGAAACAATCACCCTTCAAGCTCGCAATTCTAGCAACACATCAGGAATTGAAGGTGATCATTTAAACCATTCTACTAAAACTAACAATATGGTGCAACCTACTTTGCAGAAAATGAATCTAAAAGAAGCACATAAGTTGTTCTCAAACAATAGTAGAGGACCTGGTCATGAAGATCGAAGATTACAAATTGAGAAACTCAATGAATGGTCGACGCACAAACCAAGAACACCCGACAAACCAAAACTACGCCAAAATAAGCCCAATATCTCTCCAAATCAACTTAAGGTTGGTGATAAGGTCTTATTAGATGCCGCAGATCCCCACATTATCACTACCACATCAAATGAGGAAATCCCTCTTATGGTACTTAGTATTTTTCCATTCGGTACGGTGGAGGTGAGTCATCACAAGTTCGGCACTTTTAAGGTAAACAACACCCGATTAAAACCTTACTTTGATGAGATTGATCGGAGGAATGAGGAGTATAAACTTGTCAAACCACCATGACCATTCACTGGAGAGGTAAGTCGAGCTTAGACTATAAATAAGTGCTTCTCGGGAGGCAACCCGAGCACTAACAATATTAATTTCTTTAAATTTCAATATTTAACTCCTAACTTACTAATAGAAATCTTGAATACAGGTGTTTTCACAGAGACACGGCCAAGCACATGGGCGTGCTTAAGGCCGTGTGAGAACAGGGCAAGGATTTTCCAAACACGGGCTACGATAAAATGCCACGACCGTGCGATATGGCCGTGGTCGAGCCTGCCAAAATAGCGAGCGCCCGTCTGGAACACCCGTGGTCGAACCTGTTAAATTAACATGGGCGGAGGCTTGCACACACGGGCGTGGGAGAAGCGAACGAAGCTAGACACGGCCGTGCGACACGACCGTGTGAATCCAAACACCCGAGGAACACAGGCGTGTACTAAATGTCAGACACACCCAAATTTGAAATTCGTGAATCACACCAGCTGAAATTGAGGAACACGGGCGTGTGGCCCAAAGTCTATAAATAACCTGCACTATTCACTTTCTTCCCCATTCAAAAACCCTAACCCTAGCTGCTGCAACTCCACACGACCTCTCTGCCATGCCCGTGCGCTGTCTCCAACTTCGTTTTTAACGCTCAATCCCTCTCCTTTAGCGTTTGTTTACTCCTTTCACTTCTATTTTACTTATCACTAATGCTTATTGTTAGCATAATCTTCATTGCTTTTAAACAATTTGTCATTTTGCTCATTATTTTATCATTTATTTTGCATTCTTAGGTTAGTTATTATACATTGCGTGTTAAATCGAGTTATTAGGGAAACCTCATACCTATGACTTTACCATGCTTATTCTCATGATATTTCCATGCCAATGCCTATATTCAATTTTCATTTTTCAATTATGTTGTTAGAAAAGCCTCACTCTTTTGTCCTACACATGCCATTACTACACTCATTTTCACACAATGATAAGGTCACGAAATTATTAGATTAGTTATGTTTGGTTGTGGCTGAAATTTTGCTTTTTATTTGAAATTTGTATTCCTTTTACTTTGACGACTTATCAAGATGACTTGATGATTCTAAACGCAGGTACCATGTCATCTTCACATGGTAAAAAAGCTGCCGTACCTGCCTCGAAGTAGAGGAAGGGAACCTCATCTTCCGCGGGTCCAACCACAAAAATTCGTCACTCCCTCCCGCAGTTCTCCCGAGGGCCCCAAGAAGAGATTTTCCAAATACTTCGAGCCCGACCCTTAATTGCGGGCCGCAGCATTGACTGGGCTACCGTAGAACAAGTTTAGATGGCTGATGCGATTTGGGCCCTCCTAACCATCGACCCTTAGGAGCTATTCTTTGGGATTATCGAGCCAACATGCCTTGACCTCACGATAGAACTATGCTCAACGTTCCATCTTCAGACCGTAATGACAAACTGCGATGAACTCGGCACGGTTCAATTTCACATAGGCACATTAATCCGCCAGCTAAGCATCCCAGAGTTTGGTGACAGAGGAGTTCAAGGAGGAGAATGAATTACATGCTCTCAGTCGCCACATACATTTCTCTCCCTTGAAGTGCCGGCACACTTTGGCCCCTAGCACTGCCTCCTACAATCCTAGCCGCTCCAAGGCATCAGTTCTCCCACCATCCCTGAGGTACTTACATGCTATTTTAGCTCACACGATTACAAGGAGGCGAGAGAGCACTGGCGTCGTCAACACCCATGACGTTAACTTCTTATGGTGCATGTCGCAAAGGGACGTCATCGACCTTGCCTATTTCATCGCCCTTGTGATTCAGCACCAGATGGAGCAGCATCGGAAGGGGGTCATCTCCATTGGCCCCTACGTGACTCAACTGGCATGACACTTCGGGCTTTTCAACACCATGGCCTAAGAATCATCCCTCACCCTCATCGGCTAGATGTCCCCACAAGGCATCTCAACCATACTTAGCATGAGGATGATCGAGAGGGACCGAGGAACCTACCCTCCCAGTACCGTCTCACCCAATCTATCGAGGAGGAGGCCTACAAGGACATTCCTGATGATGTCCCCCCACAGCAAGAGGACCCATTGACTCAGCCACCACCACCTTCTCGTCCAGTTCATGCGGCGACTTCATATGCTGACATCTCTGAGCGCCTCACCCGATTCGAGCAGTAGTGTTTTCAACAATTTGACAACATTAATGCTACTTTACAGCAGATTTGTCAGCACCTCCACCTTTCATCGCCAGTCCCACCTCGCGAAGCATCTAGCGATGAAGATGTTTAAAAATATTTATTTATTATTTTATGTTTTTAATTTTTATTAAAACTACTTTTATTTTTATTTTTTAGCAGGTTTTAGAATTTTATTTTTAAGTTATCAATTTCGATTTTTCTTTATGAATAATTATTATTCCTAATATCCCTTAAAAAGTTCCTGATTTTATCACAGTTATATAGAGCTCTTAAGCTCATCATCACATAAGAACTAAAACTCCATCGGGAAAGGTTCTCCATGACTGCCATGTCCTACTCGCCACGACCATAGCTACCACTAGATATAATATTCTTTTGGTGCAGGACTTATGGACTAATGAACCTCTACGACCGCCAGAGTATCCTTCTCCACTCTCAAACTGATTACTCTCCAAAACTCTAGTTCGAGGAATTCATCATACAGGAAGTTTCACTTCTCTCCTTATCTTATTTTTATTCTATAATACCTATCTTTGTACATTGAGGGCAATGTACATCTTAAGTGTGGGGGGGCATTCATGTCATTATCAGAAAAATCCTTGAATGATTACCTTGTTCTCTTGAAAAGCTCTCATATCATATTTAGGATAAAATTTAATTGATTTATGATTTTGATTGATATATCTTGAATTAATACATAGGGATTTATGCATTGATTGTTTAAACTTTAAGACATTAGAGAATCAGGCATGGTAAGTTGATTTTTAAGAATTTAAAATTATAGGTTGTTTCCCCAAGTCTAGGTATTAATTTAATTGGAATTCACAAGTCTTAACATTAAAAGGCCATAATTTTTGTGATATTTTTGAGTCTTTTGAGCATTTATTAATTCTTTCATGCTCACTTTTATTATTGCTTTGAGTACGTTCGTATTGAACTGTTATTCTAGAACTTACTTGATTATGCATGTCGAGACCACACCATTTGATTTGATATGTCAAAATGATTAAGGCACTTAGGATTAATCCACTCATGCCATGAAAAGCCTACCTTCATGACTAACCCCTAGTAAACCCCCTTGAGCCTAACAAGCCATTTCTTGTATTAGCCTTAATATTAACCTTTAACCCATTATTGTTGAAATCCTCTAAATTAATCCCGATATTTTTTGTCGAGATTTAAGTTGAATGGGTTGCTTAGCTATGTTTTGTTCTTAATAGTTAGTCTATATTATTTTAACTTGTTCTTAAAAATAAAAAAATAAAAACTATGTATACATATCTGTAATTTCATATTCTAAGAAGAAGCTCTGATGCATGCAAGTGAAGATTAACTCTTTTTCTAGTTAGGCAATTTTTCAATTCAATCTTGATTCTAACCCTTTCTTTTAGCTTGTGACCACACCCCCTAACCAAGCCTCACTACAACCCTCTAAAGACCTTTTAATTGATGTATCATCTTAAATTATAGTGGTGGAGATTTGATTTTCATGCAAGCCTATGGTAATGACTTTTCATTATTGACTATTGAGTGCTTCATTTATTATCCTTAAACACCTCGAGTGATTTGAGTGAATCTTTAGTGAGGATGTGAAACTCTGTGATATTCTGAATCAAAGGTAACTACTTAGATATGGAGAGACACCAATGTTTGCATGATTAAGTACTCAACTTGGAATGTTTGAAACTTTTATGTTCTTTTAGTTGAATTCTCAATGTATGATTACATATGGATTATTTTGAGATATTATTGATAGAAATGATAAGTTGAGAAGAATTTATTTTGATTATGAGTTGAGAATTTTTCTTGAGGACAAGCAAATGCTTAAGTGTGGGGATATTTGATAAACCATAAATTATACATATTTTTACCCCATGTTTAATGCATTTATGGATGATTTCTCATTAGAATTGGTGAATTTGATGCTCCTAATGCTTTAATTTCATGTTTTATACTTAGGAGAGCATAGGAGAGCAAAAGGAATGAGAAACGGGCCAAAAATGGAGAAAATGAGCCAAAGTACGAAATCAACATGGCCTGGACCTCCTCACATGGGCAAACCGCACGGCCATGTCAATTTGGCAGGCTCGAGCACGGCCTGAAGTAACCGAATAAGGCGTGTCCCTGCCGAACCCAAGTTGAGGCCAATTCAGAAAAGGTTAATTTTGAGGGCTTCTAGGCATTCCAAAGCCTATAAATACACCCTAGAGGAGGAAGAAAAGGGAGACGGAGAAGGGGGGTAAGGAATTACTCCAATGAAGCCGATTGATCCATCTCAGAAGCCAACTTCATCATCAAGACTAAAGATCTCTCCTCAATTTCCCTTTAGGAGTTTTGGGTTTTCTTTATGTTTTGTATTCTTTATTCTTCTGAGTTTTCTTATTTAGTTATGAACTAAAACCCCTAAATACCTAAGGGGAATGAAACCTAAGACGAATCTTGTCATTATTTTCTGAATCGTATGATAAATATTTAACTTGTTCTTAATTATGTGTTCTTAATTATTGTTTTGATATCCCAGGATACTGATTCAAGACATGCTCTTATTCAGAAGAGGAATAGACCCTATGTAAGAGTACATTTGTTATAATTAAACGGAGTTGATTGCACACCTAGACATAGGGTGACAAAATTTTACCAGATTAGGGTGAAACCTAATAAGGGGATCAATAGATCGAGTTAATGCAACCCTAGAGTGTTAATTAGAGAAAAGTATCAGTTATTCAATCTAGGGATTAGATGTTATTAGTCTTGAATAGGGATAATAACATAACTTAGGGATCTTTACGGAACCAGTTGAATGAATAAATCGTTCGATTTGGAGCCAGAATAACAAGTAAAGTCTAGGTGGATTTTTCCTTAGGTATTGTCTTAAGTCAATCGAATTTTCCCAAAAGTAATTCCCCAATTTTTTTCTCTGTGCGTTCTTAGTTTAGGTAATTAGTTAATTAAAACAAAACCTCTTTATTCTTAGGCTAGATAATAAAAAGACAGTCATTACTAGTACTTTTAGTTCCTTTGGGTTCGACAATCCGGTCTTGCTAAAACTATACTACTGTTCAATAGGTACACTTGCCTACATCGCGATAATAGTTAGTTCAAGAACGAGTAATTATAAATATTTAAAACCTATCACGAAGCCACGTGATCAGGCGTGTCCTTGCCGAACCCAAGTTTAGTCCAATTCAGAAAAGGTCAAATTTGAAGGCTCTTAAGAATTCCAAAGGCTATTTAAATACTTGAGGAGGCACTTAGGAAGGGGGATACAGAGTAGGAAGCAAGAAACTACTCAAGGAAAGTCGATTGATCCATCTCAAGAGCCTTATTCATCATCAAGACTGGAGATCTCCCTTCAAGTTCCTTCAGGAGTTTTGGGTTTTCTTATGTTTTGTTATCTTTATGCTTTTGAGATGTTTCCTTTCATAAGTATGAACTAAACCCTTAAATACCTAAGGGGAATGAAATGTAAGACCAATCTTGTTATTATTATCTGAATTGTATGATAAATATTTGACTTGTTCTTAATTCTTGTTTTGATATTCTAGAATATTGATTCAAGTTAAGCTCTTGTTCAAAGGAGGAATAGACCTTGTCTAAGAGTAAATTTATCATAATTAAGCGAAGCTGATTGCGCGCCTAGAGATAGGGTGACAGGATTTTGTCGGATTAGGGTGAAACCTAATAAGGGAATCCATAGATCGAGTTAATGCAATTCTAGGGTAATAATTAGAAAGAGATTCCAATTATTCAACCTAGGGTTAGACGTTATTAGTCTCGAGAGAGATAATAATATAACTTAGGGATTTTTATGGATCAAGTCAAATGAATAAATCGTCTGATTCAGAGTCAAATAACAAGTGAATTCTAGGTGGATTTGTCCTTAGGTATTGTCTCAATCAATTGAATTTTCCCAAAAGTATTTTCCCGTGTTTTTCTTTCTGTGCATTGTTAGTTAGTAATTTGTTTAGACAACCAAACCTTTTAAATTTTAGGCTAGATAATAAAAAGGAAGTAAATGCTAGTACTCGTAGTTCCTTTGGGTTCGACAATCCGATCTTGCTGAACTATACTACTGTTCGATAGGTACACTTGCCTTAATCGTGATAATAAATTAGTCTCAAGAACGTTTCATTTATAAATCTTTAAAAACCTGTTACGAATATCTCGCATCAAGTTTTTGGCACCATTGCCAGGGAACTAGGATATTAGGAAAACTCGATTTTTATTACTTTAGCCACTTTACTTTTATTACAATTTAGATTTTTATTTTCTTTTCTAATTTTTCTCTTATTTCCTTCTGATAGGTTTTTCTAGTTTATGACCAGAAGAAACCCGTCGGACTACTACTTTTTGACAATGAGATTGACCGTACAGTTTGTAGAAAACAGAGAGAAATAAGGTGAAGCCAAAGATACATAGAGGACGAGCAAGAGGAAAATACTTCAACCACAACCGAGGAGATGGCTGAAAACCAAGAAAATTTGCTACCTCCTGTGATTGCTGTTAATCAAAATCCTGCTCCGTGCGCTATGTATGATTATGCTAAACCTTTTTTAACAGGAACTAAATCGAGCATAGTTAGACCAACTGTAGCCACAAATACTTTTGAACTGAAACATAACATAATTCAAATGATACAACAGTTTGTTCAGTTTTATGGTTTACAGGATGAGGATCCCAACGCTCACTTGGAAAACTTTTTGGAACTATGTGATACATTTAAAATTAATGGCATTTCTGATGATGCCATTCATCTTCAGTTATTCCCTTTTTCATTGAGAAACAAAGTTAAACAGTGGTTAAACTCGTTGCCACGGGGGTCAATTACTACTTGGGAACAAATGACTGAAAAGTTTTTATTAAAATATTTTCCGCTGGCTAAAATGGCTAAATTACGTAATGATATTTCTTCTTTTGTGCAGATGGATTTAGAAACACTCTACGATGCATGGGAGAGATTCAAGGACCTCTTGAGAAGATGCCCTCACCATGGGTTACCGCTTTGGCTACAGGTTCAAACCTTTCATAATGGCCTGAATCCTTTGACTCGACAAATGGTTGAAGCAGCTGCTGGCGGACCCATCAATAATAAGACACCTGAAGATGCCTATGAATTTATAGAGGAGATGTCACTGAATAATTATCAGTGGCAAGTCATAAGGACAAAGCCAACGAAAGTAGTCGGCGTTTATAATGTCGATACGGACACCATGCTCTTTAATCAGGTAGAAATCTTGAATAAGAAAATGGATGGTTTCCTTAGTTCTTCATAGGTTCACCCAGTAATGCAATGCGAAACAAGTGGAGGTGGATCAAGTAGTTCAGACTACCCACCTTATGGCCACAACATGGAGAACGAATGGTTAAATTACATGGGTAACAATCCTCGATATCAAAACAATCCCTATAGCAATACTTACAATGCAGGTTAGAGGAACCACCCTAATTTTTCATGGGGAGGCCAAGGGAATCAGAGACCACCACCTCCAGGGTTCCAACAACCACCCTACCAATAAGAGAAAAAACTGAACATTGAGGAGATGCTAACAAAATTCATCTCAGTGTCAGAAACTCGTTTTCAAAATACCAAGACAACACTCAAAAATCAACAAGCATCAATCCAGGGGCTCGAAACTCAGATTGGACAGCTCGCCAAGTTGATTTTCGAACGACCACAAGGTAGCCTGGCAAGCAACACTAAATCTAACCCAAGGGAGCAACTCAACGTGATTGTCATTCAAGATAAGGAAAGGCTAGTTGCAGAACCAAGGCCAGAAACGGGGGTAAGCATAGGTAAGGATGAGGTCGGCCACAATGAGCCAAAACCGGTGATTACAGAATATAAACCTCGCATGCCATACCCCAATGCGACAAGAGAAGACTGCTCAGAAAAACAATTTGGTAAATTCCTTAAACTTCTAAAGAAACTACATTTTAACTTACCGTTTATTGAAGCCCTTTCGCAGATGCCAAACGCAGTCAAGTTTTTAAAGGAGCTTCTGGCAAATAAACAGAAGTTAGATGAAGCATCGCATGTGGAGCTGAACACGGTCTGCTCAGCTATTCTATAGAATAAACTGCCTAACAAGCTTAAACATCGAGGGAGTTTTAAAATTCTTTGTTTAATTGGTAGTTTAGATTTTAATAATGCGTTGACTGATTTAGGGGCTAGTATCAATGTTATGCCTTACAAATTATTTAAGCAACTAGGTCTAGGGAAACCCAAACAAACTAGGATGAGCATTCAATTAGTAGATAAAACTATCATATTTCCTAGGGGTATTATTGAAGATGTACTCGTTAAAATCGACAAATTTATATTCCCAGTTGATTTCATTGTTCTAGACATAGAGGAGGATAGCAACGTCCCCTTAATTTTAGGAAGGCCCTTTTTAGCAACCGCCAGAACAATTATTGACATTGGCACAGGTGAACTCACACTTCGTGTGGGAGACGAAACAATCACCCTTCAAGCCCGTAATTCGAATAACACATCAAAAATTGAAGGTGACTGTACAAATAATTTGGCTAAAACTAACCATATAGTGCAACCTTCTTTGCAGAAAACAGGTTCGAAGAACATACGCCAAGCAACAACAAAGAACCTATCCATGAAGAGCGAAGGTTACAAATCGAGGAGCTAGATGAATGGTAAACACATAAATCAAGAAAACACGATAAACCAAAACGATGCCATGAGGAGATTAATTCCTCCAAAAATCAACTTAAAGTTGGAGACAAAGTACTACTCAATGCAGCAGATCCTCGAATCGCCACTTTTGAACCAAATGAAGAAACCCCTCTTACGGTAATTAGTATTTTTCCATACGGTACGGTCGAGGTAAACCACTCCAAATTTGGCACGTTCAAGGTAAATGGTACTCGTCTTAAACCTTACATTGATAAAATTGATAGTAGGGATGAAAAGTGTAAACCCCTCGATTCACCATGATCACGTACCAGAGAAGTAAGTCGAGCTTAGACTATAAATAAGTGCTTCTCGGGAGGCACCCCGAGCACTAACGGTGCTAACTTCCTTAAATTTTAGTCTTTAACATTTAATTAACTAACCGAGTCACTGAACACAGGAATTTCAGAACTACATGGCCAGGAACACGGGCGTGCCATTGGCCGTGCACATACGATGGGATGAAACACGGCCGTGTGATATGGGTGTGTCGCCCTTCCACACATGCGTGTGCTCCTGTTTGCATTGAAACTTTTTTCAAAGTTTTCTAAAGTGTTTAGTTTATTCTCGAACCATTCCCAAAGTTTGTTTTAGGCCTCGTAGGTCCATATTAGGGACGTTATAAAGAAGTTTGAAAGTTTTAAAATTTGAGCGAAACTTTATGACCCGAAAATGTTTAGATGCGTGTGTTTAAGTCTAGTAACACCTCGTACCCTACCCCGGCGTGGGATACGGGTAAGGGGTGTTACACGACCCTTATTTTTTTTGCTATTTCAATACAAACATTATAATATATTTTTTCGATTCCATCTTTTTCTTGGAGTAACATAATTTATCGAGGTCTCTTTGTTATCACAATTTTTAGTCACTTGAACCTCGTTCGGAGTTTTTTTATTAGTTATATATTCTGCCTTTTCTTGGACACTTGCCTCCATAATATGACCATCTTGAATATTTGTTCCTTTGCTTTTATGGGGATTTTTATCTTTGGAACCGACTGGACTTAAACAATTCAGGTGTGGATTACTTTTTTTTGCACTATGTAAAAATAGAATGTCGATAATGAAAAGAAAAGAGAGAAGAATAAAACATACAAATTTTATGTTGAAACCCTTTTGGGAAAAAACCATGGGCAGAGGAGAAGAAAATTCATTATATAAAATTCAAATAATACAAGAGAAGAGACAACTACATCTATTTATAGGTTTGCAAAACCATATTCTAATCAAAGTCAAATAGAAGTAATGTAGTAAGTTTTAATCAACATCAAATAGAGGAAGCATACTTCTATACGAATTTCACTTGTTCAGCCTTCGCCCTCGTAAATCCCCTTACCTTGCCACTTGTATTTTTATTTAACAAGAATTTGGGTCACATATCTTTAACACACTGAGAGTTTTCCCTATTGGGACATCAATTCGTATTGGAACATTTTTAGTTGATATGTGAGATTTTGTAATTCTCTTTAAGTCAATAAATGAATCTGGTAGTTGATTTGTAAAATGAATTATCTGTTGAACTTCTGGTTCATATTTCTTTGTACAAGGATCTTATACAATGATAATTCATAGAGTATCAATTCGTATTGGAACATTTTTAGCTGATATGTGAGATTTTGTAATTCTCTTTAGGTCAATAAATGAATCTAGCAGTTGATTTGTAAAATGAATTATCTGTTTAACTTCTGGTTCATATTGCTTTGTATAAGGATCTTATACAATGATAATTCATTTCAAGTACTTTATTCATCTAGCTTTTTTTTTTCTCCCCTTAATGTTGGGAAAATTATCTCATAATAATTGACAACTCATGTCATAACTAAATCTCGAATTAGCAGCTCAAAAATATTTAATAATATAAGGAGACTCCTATCAATATACATTCCTAACCTCCTATGATAGTCCATTTTTTTTATTTGTGGTGGAGTAATTGGAACAGATACTGCATATCCAAAAATTCTAAGATGGGAAATATTTGGCTCCTGACTAAAAGCTAATTTTATTTGGGAGTATTTACTATAACTTGTTGACCTGATACGTACAAGTGCTGCTGCATGCAAAATAGCATATCCCCAAGCTGCAATAGGAAGTTTTGTTCTCGTAAGTAATGACCTAGCTATTAGTTGGAGGCGTTTGATAAGTGATTTAGCTAAACTATTTTATGTGTGAACATGAGCTACAAGATGTTCAACTTTTATCCCAATTGACATATAATAATTATTAAAAGCTTGAGATATAAACTCACTAGCATTAGCAAGATGAATTGTTTTAATTGAATAATCTAAAATTAATCACTTAAAAAAACAATCTCACAAATGACAGGTTACGAGTTGATAACGCATATGATTATTTTCTAGATGCATCTACCAAAACCATATACTATCAAAACCATTTACATAGTAGATGAATGACTCATATTCATTTTAATAATGAAGGACATTAAATCTCAACTTTAGTCAGCGAGTTTTTTAATAATAAATTATCATTGAGAACAAGTAACACATGAGAATTCATTAAATTAAAGAAACTTTTGGTTCTTTAATGAATGTTCATATGAATTCTAAATTAAATTTTGCATCATAAATGATCCAGAATGGTCTAAATGGTCACCTCAAGTAGTAAATGTATTTGTATCAATAAACTTCTGGTTTATTTTAACATGTTTTTCAATTGTACTAATAATGTCAATATAATTTTTGACAATTGATAATTTTATTATCATTTCTTTTACTTTGTATCCACATATAAGCATTATTCTGACATTTACTTCTGAAAATGTCTAAATCAATGTGAAGTCCATAATGTTATTAACTTAATAAAAGAAATATAATTTGCAAACAATTATATGCAATATTCACTTAAGGGAATATGTCAAAATCTACAAATGTGCAAATTGACTTTAATTATCAAAAGTGATAATAAAATATTTATTTCAGACATTCACTTCAAGGAATGTGCAAAGAATAATTCGTACAATAATGTAAGCATATATCATATTTCTTACCAATAAGATCATATAGGTATCATCCGTTTCAAAGAATGATTAATTAACATAAATCATTGATCATTCTGTTCTAAGAATGAACATTTAGCAATATTTCGAATCATTCCATCTTCTTATCCATTTGCCAATAATGACAATAGGTTTCATTTTCATAATTATTATGTATTGCTACATTCACTTCAGGGAATAGAGTAGAAACAGTGGAACGAATAACTCATTATTTTGTTTAGCCATATGAATGCAATCAATTCATAATACTTTTAAAATCATTTTCACAATAGTTTTGCATCATCAATTAACTAGAAAGAAATAGTCAAGGCATGCATGTAGTTTATTGTAAACCAAATGTATAGATAAAGCTGACATCTAAAATATCAAACCTAATAAAATGCTAGTGTTAGAAAAAATTCCATAAAACATTATAAACATGCATGAAATTTACTTCAAAATAATACATTTCGTATTCACTAAAACCTTTCTATTTTTAATTGATCATAACATTTCTCTAAATAATTAGCAAATGAAATAATATAAAACGTATGAACTACTTTTAACAAATCCAAAAAAGTAACAAGTTTCTTAGGGTTGTATAGTAGGAAAAATATAAGTCATTTACAAAATTAAATCACACGAGTTTTTCTTTTATTCTTCTTATCAAACAACAATCGTTTAATACAAACGAGGTCCATAGAAATACCAATGGACAAATTAATATAATAATTTTCATTTTTGAATTTATGAAAATGTTTTCAACCAAAATAATTCAAGAATTAAAAATGATAGCGATCAAACTTGAAATTCTATATTAGAATGAACTCAAAAATCAATTTAGACATTCCTCAAAATTGTCTTCAGAACTAAACATGTATTGAAAATTTTCAAATTGAATAACCAAATTAAGAAGAGACATTAGATGAATGTAATCTATATTTAAACTAAATCAAATATGAATAATCATAATTTTCATTGGTTTATCAATATAAATTACCCTACTAAATATGTTTTACTCAAATATATTATTTAATTATAGAACCTATTATAGCAAATAAATAAGTCAATTAATATTCATTTTCATGAAAAAATAGCATGCTTAAAATAATAAGTAGCCCATGGAATCAAAACTTAAAAAGAAATATCATCTCAAATATTTAAATCATATATCAAGCTAATTTAATATTTAAAGATGCTATCGTTGAGAAAAAAATGTAAACATAAAGATCTAATAAGTTGATATACCTTTCTTGTTTGACACTAAGTCTTGTGGGGTGTGCCTCTTATTTATCAAACACATTTAGAAACCTTTTTTTAGAATCAACGAGCAACTGAAGAAAGGCCAAAACAAGACCAACGTCGAGACAAGGAGTGTCGACTTGTCGGAACGATGCGATGGAGGACATTGTGACAAGGTGAATGGGACGTCACTACGTCGTGACATGTTTTCTTATTTGGTAGCCGCGTTTTAGACTTCAAGTAGGACTTCTTCTCCCAATTAGACTTTGATTGTTTCAAGGATATTGTAGTATGATTAGAACTCTAAACTTAGCCTATTTAAAGGGGTCATTGTATCCAAGTTTTGTTATGCCAATTAGAAAAAAGGATTTTCTTTATGGACGACAAGATGTAGTTGCATACGAGTTTTGGTGAGAGTTTTGTGGTAATTATGGAGAGTATTTTATACCATATTTGTGAGTGCCTTATGAGATTTAGGATTTTATTTATTGGTTTGCTCTTTGGGATTTTGAGCTTGTATTCGGGGTTTTCGGTAATTTATAGGTTGTACATTTAGGTTATTTTCTCCATATTATACTCTTGTTTGTTTACTTAGTTAGTGAAACATCAAAACCTCTTTTGCCTGTGATTTTTCCCTCTTTGAGGGTTTTCCACGTAAAATATTTGTGTTCGTTCTGCTTCCCTTTTATTATCTTGTTGTTTATACGAGTTGATCCCCAATAAACTGATATTAAAGCTATGTTTTAGCTTCTGTAGATCGACTCGTTCAGTGACATAATAAAATTTTTAGATATTGAGAAGTTCGACTGATCACAAATTTTAGTTTTTAGTAGTTTTATATAATTACAAAGATAGCTTATATGGTCGAGAATGAGGGTGATTATTCGTTGCTCTTCATATAATTTGGTTGAAGGTGGAGTTGTGTCAGATGTCAGACTCGAATGGTTTGCAGAGTGTTTGAGGTAAGGTAGAATCTTATCCTTTGCTCTGTGCTTTAGCTGCTACCCCCTCTTCTTTTCTCCAAATTTTTCACAAGACATTGTTGGAGATGAAGAACCACTCCTAAATTCTCGCATGTATTCTCTCTATTTCCTTTCTCCGTCCTTTCCTTTTTTATAGGGTAGGTTCCCTTTCTCAGCACACACTTTTTCTCCATCTTTTTCAAGTGGGTTTTCTAGTACACATCCATTTGGCTGAGAGTGATGAGGACTGAGTACTGCATCAGCATCTTCCGGGAATTGCCATGGCATTTAGGCTAGAAATTTGCCCAACCTTTTACCATGACAATACTTCACTCATTTATTTCTCTTCTTCCTGCTTACACTTGCTACAAACACAAACAATTCATTTCCTTCCACCAACAAAAGTAACATATAGTAACATTAAAAACACAGTCCAAGCTTCAAGATGCAATGTTATAAAAATATCTTAAAAATGCAAATATATCACTTGAGTATAGGCAATTAATCAAGTTTAGAAGCCTGCAATATATTTCTTTTGAAGAGTAATCACACCCCCAAACCTGAGTTATTGGTTGTCCTCAAGAAAAATATGTATGAATGCATGTATTCATGAATGCAAGAATTTCCATAACACATGATTACCTCTTGTACTTTCGTATTGTATGAAGAATATTTCTTTTACCTCTATTCTCAGCTATCTTCGGTCTCCGAGAATCGATTCAAGTTTCATAAAAGAAAGTGCAGAAAATATTACCCTAAAAATAAAACTTCCTAATTGCTTAAACAATTTCGACTATAACAAGTACCTAATTTACTTAGTTTATCTTTCATCTTAACTCAGTTTTTTAATGAAACCGACTTTTCATAATTAAGTTAGAAACATTTTTACTAGGGAATTCATCTTGTTACATAGTTTCTTTACTTGACAATTTCAATGGAGCATATACTAAATTTCCAGGTATTTCATCATGTCACAATTTGAATGAAATGCACTCATGAAGTTAAGGCTTTTAACTTAGAAGATGGATGGAGTAGAAACCTAACTCCTTAGCAACTCAGCCTAGCACTACATTTGTAACAGCTCAATTTCGGTGAAATCGAAACAGTAGTTTCGGGACCACAAATTTGGGCCAAAAATAAAATTAATTTTTATTTTATTATATGGTTCGTATTATGTTGGAAATGTCATTTGAAAATGTTGATACGAAAATTTTATTGATTTTGTGATTAATTAGGAAAGAACGAAATCGCATAAAATGCAAAAGTTGAATTCTAGTAGCTATAAGGATTAAATAGCTCTGGGATTCAAAACTTGAGGTCCTTATATGGTAATTAGACCATTAAATGAAAAGTTAGCAGATATTTTTGGATGATTCATCCATGGAAAACTAAAAGAAGGCTAATGACTAAATTGGAAATCAAAATAATTAAAAGATGATAAATTATTAAATAGAAATAAAAATCATTTTATATCATCTTCTTCCCAAAAATAATACATGGAAACCTAAGGAAAGAGAAAGCAAGCTTTCTTGGCCAAATTGGGAAAGTTTTCTTATCCCGTTTTTAGTAATTTTGATATTTTTGAAACCGGGATAGCTTAATCTATCTATTTTGGGGATTAATTTGAAAATTTATCAAGGTATGGAAATTGGATCATGAATGAATATGCTGTAAATTTGAAATTTATGGTAGAAAATGAAAGGTTGTTGATAGATAAACAACTTTTACAAAGTGATTTTTGATGAAAACATGATTTAGGGACTAAAATGTAAATTCGTGAATATTGAAAAAAATATTCTGAATTTTTAGAATATATGTGCTGTAATTTTTATGGTGAAATTTTGATTACTCTTGGAATAGGGAGTAAATTGCATAAATTTCATTTTCCGAGCATAGGGACGAAATGAGAATTTGTGGAATAGTAATTTTGCCTAGGATATAAATTGAGTCCACTTGAATAAGAAATGTGATAAATTGATGTAAACTTTTCTCGTATAGATTCGGATAGACCGAATTCAGAGCTAGAACGAGGAAAGAGGAAATGGTCGGATTAGTAGGTTTTACATACACGAACATTGTCAGGTAAGTTCGTGTAACTAAATTGTGTTTATTTACATGCTTGCATTGATTGTGTTTATGTAAATTGTATAAATGTCATAAATATGTGAAATGATTACATATCCGATCAAGCCCGATAAATAAAATGTTTAAATTAAATGATAATGCTCAACAGATCATAAAGGATAAACGATGAAATGTTACTTATATGCTTGAAATGAATGTGGAATGTGTTTACTTGAATTATATGAATGTTATGGATGCATGAAATAATCACATGCCTGATAATGCTTGAAAATTTTTTAAATCCCGGTTGAATAAATGAAAAATCGATGGATATGTGATTTTCCGAAATGAATGAGGTACTACATTTGTTGCTGACAGGATTTAGCTCGGACGAGTAATCCTATTGACCTCATTACACAAAGGATTTAGCCTGGACGGGTAATCCTGATATAAGTCCTGTCGAGCATATATTATGGATTGGATTTAGCTACACAGGTAATCCAGATCAAGCTCCTTAGAGCATATGTCATAAAAAGGATTTAGCGTGGACTGGTAATCCTGTTGTATACATGTGTGGCTCGAGAGTGAACTCTCTGAAATAGTACCTTATGGGTGCCACTGAATATGAATTGACGGATCCTGATTTGTACACCTTTAGTGTACTACCTGTGTATCCATCGATATTTCAAATAAATTCAACGGGTGACAATCTAGACATGAGAGGATATGAATAATAAAATGAGCTATTACACATATCCGTCTGAAATACAAGAAAATGATGATACATGACAAGTGATAAATGAAAGTATGAAATGATGATATTTGTACATGGAAATTATTTGATGAGAATGTTCATTCTTGATTATGGACTTGTACACCTTGAGTGTACTACTACTCGTGTGACCTTGATATTTCGAATGATATGAGTAAAGTTTTGACATAGAATAATCTAAACTCGAGATGAACTATTATGAAATTATACTTGTAATATAAAGAGATGATTTATACATGTTAAATGAATACATGTTGTGGAAAGCATATGTGCATGGAAACTTGATTGTTGTTGAGCCCATATATTTTTTGATGTTATTATGGAATATATGACTAACAAGGGCAATGAGGATGTGTGTAGGGATTGAGGTCAAATTGATTAAATATGCCTTACATAGTTACCTCAAAATAGAATGAATGATAAGTTAAGTACCATGTTATACGAACTTACTAAGCATTTTATGCTTACTTAGTTTTATTTCCCTGTTTTAGAGTAAATCGAAAGCTCGTTGGATTGGAAGTTTGGCGGAGATTACTCACACTATCCATCGGCCCATGTCGGTACAGTATGGTAAATGAATTATGGTTATAATGACATGTATAGGCTAAATTGGTCATATTGGCATGTAAATGTAAATGATTATTGTAATCTAGCCATTGGAATGGCTTGATGATTATGTTTTGGTATATGTATATATGTATTAAGTTTATTCTATGGTAGCTACATACATGTTAACGGTTTTTCAAATTATGCCTAACATATGGAATATGCCAAGGTAAGATTATAAACATGTATGCATGTAATGATATGCCATGTCAAATGAAAGAGTTAACTTAATTTGAATGCTTGAAATGGTTGGTATTTGGATGTGAGTTTAAGTGCAAGTCATTAGTGTGATATTAGGTGAGAAATGAAGCTAGGAATGGCTTTATTTTGTCCACACGGGCAGACACACGAGCGTGTGTCTAGACTGTGTGTGACACACGACCTGGTACATGGCCGTGTGGTTTGGCCGTGTGTCCCCTGCATCTTAAATTTGAGAAAATAGAATGCTCAAAATTGAGCACACGGGCAGAGACATAGGCGTGTGTCTCAGCCGTGTGTGCTACACGGCCTAGAACACAGGCATGTGTCTTGGTCGTGTGATTCCTGCACCTAATTTCAAAAAAAAGTTAATTAACCACACGGCCTAGCACACGGGCGTGTGTCTTAGCCGTGTGTGCTACAAAGCCTAGAACACGAGCATGTGTCTTGGTCGTGTGAATCCTACACCTAGGTTCAAAAAACATTAATTAACCACATGGCCTAGCACATGGGCATGTGGCATGCCTGTGTGGCAAAAGTCAGAGAGTTACACAGGGTCAAACACGGTCTGCAGCATAGGCGTGTCCTAGGGTCACACGGGTGTGTCCCTTGGACCACACAGGTGTGTGAGCCCTATAACTTAGAAAATTTTTAAAATGTCGTGAAAAATTATTAGAGTTTCTAATTAAGTCCCAACTTGATTTTAATGCTCGTATTGGGCCTCGAGGGTCCATTTAAGGAACGTTATGAATAATCTCGAAAAGTGAACAATTATTGACATGATTTATCTGTAAATGTTCTGAAAGTTTCAGTAATACTCTGTAAGCTTATTTCAGTGACGAATACAAGTTTAGGGGTGCTACAACATTGGAGTGTCCCTAAATTGCTTCTTTTATTAAATTACTCTTACTTAAATTTACTTTTCTAATCAACAACATAATAGAGCAAACAAGATGTTGCTAACCTACTTGGTAATTTCAAGCATTGGATTAACTTATGACATTTATTTATTTAATATTTCTTTTAGAATTTTTTTTGAGAATTACCATGATCTTGAACTTAGCCTCAAGAATTTCTAAGTTTATTCAAAAGAACCTACTACATACTAATTGTAATTGGAATTAGGGCATTCTATTTTTCAAGGTCAATTCTCAAGCAACTATTCTAAGCTAAACTCACCTAATTCACCACCACAAATTGGTGTAGTAGTAGGTTTAGTCGGTGTAGAAATTGGGTTTGTTTCTTCTCTTTCCTGGTCAGGCTCAATGTTCACAGATTGTGATTTCTTTTCCTCTCTCTCTAGTCCTGTTTTGTCCTTCTCCTTAGTGGCAATGTGGATAGTGGTAACTTAAGCATTTTGAACAGTAATGGAATGTTTATCCCGAGTTATAGGGACACCCCAATAATGCTTCAAACGTTGGCCATTGACTTTGAATTAAGGTCATTCTTACCATCTTTGACTTCTACAACTCTCTGAGGGTAAACATGCACTATCTTGAATGGGCTAGACTAATGAGACTTCAATTTGCTAGGAAACAATTTCAGCCTGGAATTAAACAACATTACTTATTGTCCAAGTTCAAATTGCCATGGCAAAATCTTCATATCATGCCATTACTTTGTCCTTTCTTTATATAGTGTGGCATTCTCATAAGTCTGATCTCTCAATTCCTCCAAGTCATTCAGCTCCTATAGTCGGATACTGCCAGCAGTAATCCAATCCATGTTCGGTTTCTTAATTGCCCAAAATGCCTTGTGTTCGAGTTCAACAGGAAAATGGCAAGGTTTTCCATATACAAGCTTGAAAGGCAACATTCCCAATGGTGTTTTGAACACAATATGATACGCCCATAAAGCTTCATCCAATCTTCATGACCAATCTTTGCAAGTTGGATTCACCACTTTCTCCAAAATCTACTTAATTTCTCTATTAGAGACTTCAACTTGTCTATTTTTTTTAGGATGGTGTGCCGTGACAATCTTATCCTTTACCCCATATCTGTTCAAGGCAATAGAAACTAATTTGCAATCAAAATGGCAGCCTTCATCACTAATAAGTGCCCGAGGTGTACCAAACCTAGTGGAACTATTTTTATGCAAGAATTTAAGTATTAATTTGGCATCATTCATTGTAACAACCCAGTTTGGACCCTAGTCGGAACAATGGTTTTGGAACCACAAACTTGAGGTCGTAAAATTATTTTAATATTATTTTTGGTAATTACAGCATGTTGTTTGATATGTGTGAAAATTTCGTGATTTAATTTTACCGATTAGTTGTCTAATTTGATAAAAGGACTTAATCGCGTAAAATATAAAAGTGGCATTCTAATTGTTAAAGTGTTTAATTGCTTTGATTAATTAAATATGGGATCCTTATGTTGTATTTTGGCCATTATATCATGGGATGGACGGTTATGGGCTTATGTTATATGGTTCTTTAATTAAATTACAAAGGTTAAAATAGTAAAAGGTATATTAATAAGAAATAAATAAAATAAATCAATAAGTTAGTGGGTGTTCATCCTTTATGACCGAATATGAAAAGAAATGGAAGCCATTTACTTTGTTCAAGGGTTCGGCATTTTGAAGTTAAAATTGAGGTATGGATTTTGTTTAGTTTTTAATAATTTTTACGTTTTTGAGATCGTTGCTTCGTGTTTTAGCTATCCCATGCCTTGATTTTCGGATTCGATAATGATTTTGAGATTTTCCATTGTTAATAGCTTGTTTTTTTTTTGTGGTTTGATGATGAAAAATAAATATGTGTTGATAGATTACCATGTTTAATTAAGTGATTTTTAGTAAAAATGTCTATTAGGGATTAAATTGTGAATTTTGTAAATTGAGTGGTCAAAATATGAAATAATTGAAGGAAATGGGCTGCTATGAACCCTAGTAAAATTTGGCTATACTAGAGTTTAATGAAATTATGTATATTTTGTGTTTTGTGAAAAAAGTGCTAAATTGTAAAAAATGTGAAATGTTATGGGTTAAAGTGCAAATTGCCCTTTTACGTGTTTTTGGGTGAATTTGAGTACGTGCGTGATTAAATAAGTTTAATTTATATTAATTTAGTTCAAGAAAAGAGGAAATAGGAAATGGATTCGGGGAAATCTAAAATTGTCGAATAATTGTTCCGGTCTGTTCATGTTAGTACAAGGTAAGTTCATAAGTAAATAAAATGTTGTTAAATTGAAATGTATATGCATTATATGTGCTGAATTGAGTTGTAAATATATATATGTTGCCGAATTGAATTGAACTTTGGAGAATCTGTTCCGAGTATGGATTGATTTAATATGTGAAATTGAGAAAGTTCTGATAAGGTGATGACGTCTGAAAAGCCCTGTATGAACCATAGGAATTGTTAGGATACATATGTCATGACATAGGATTCCGATGTATGTTATTGTGTAAGACTACATCTAGGACGTTGGCATTAATTTGTGATTTATGTGTAAGACCATGTCTGGGACATTGACATCGTATATGATTTCGTGTAGGACCCTGTCAGGGACAGTGGCATCGATATTTGATTACATGGAAGACCACGTCTAGGACGCTGGCATTGTACGAGCTTATAAGCTATCTAAGTATCCTTATTGATTCTGAACAATTCAACGGGTATTCCGAGAAATGAATAACTATATGAAATTGTATCCGATTCAGGTATGTGTGATTTGTTTATGAAATTCAAAAATGAAAGGTGAGTATGTATCATATGACCATATGTGAATTATATGACAATGAATAATATGAATGTATATAAATGAACAATGTGTTATATGTGCTCGTCATATGAAATTGTGGTCCTATGTTTTGGACATGAAATTTATGAATCATGAAACATGGCTTTGATGTATGATTGCTTGGTTCGAAAACTTGAACAGATAAGGAAATTAAAATGGCTAAGTTGGTGTATGCTTTATATTTAATATATGATTAGTAAAAATAAAATTGATCTTGGTTGACTATATGATTCATGTATGCGAATTTGATTTATGTGATAAGGGAATTATGATGTCCGAGTTTGGAAGTGTTTATAAAGAAGTTGATATAACTTTATGTATGATTTGTAATAAATGACCATCGTTTGGTTGGCAATGTAATGCATATGTGCGAGCTTGATTTATATGATTGAGCTAATAGTTGTTATTCAAATTTGAAAGCATGGGTTATATGTTTATTGATAAGTAAGATAAGTGGAGTTACTTAAAATGGACATATGAATTTACGAGTATGAAGAATATATATGTGGTTGAGATTTGCTAAATTTGACCAGATTAAATTGAATTATAAATATCATTGGGATGGTTTATTTGCTTATGGCTTACTAAGCTTTCTAAGCTTACTGTATGTGTTTTTCCTATGTTTATAGAGTTTCGGAGACTTGCTCGGGTTTGAAGTCATTGGAGATGTCATCACACTATCCAGTTATTGCTTTGGTAAATAAAAGCTTTGAGTTTTTGGTTATGTGGCATGTATAGGCTAGTTTCAATATGGCTTATTTTGATTTGTATATATGTATATAGCCATGCGAAAATGGCTTGATCATGATGCTAATGTTGTGTATATTCAATTATGTATTAAGCTCATTTTGGGAAGTAAGTTTCATGATTTAGTTATGGATTTGGTATAATTTTGATATGAGATTGATATGATAACTTTAAGATGTTGATCATCTATGAGTTAATGAATTTGGCATGTAATTTTGGTATGTTTTGGTATAGAGATTGAACATGAAATTTGATGATGATATTATGATTGATTGATACATGTTTGAAGTTGAATTTGGATGAAAATTTTGTATATATGATGCTTGATTTTGGTCTTGTAGGGAGGACCCTATTGGGTGGCAAATTAGCCTTACTAATGGCCTATAATTACCTACACGGTTGAGCACACGGGTGTGTGTCTCGACCGTCTCCTTAAATGTTTAGTTTCGAATCAAGTGAGACTTGCACACGGGCCAGCCACACAAGCATGTCTTGTGGCCGTGTGGACAAGTCAGTATGTATGCCCTATTTCGTCACGGCCTAGACACACGGGCGTGTCTAATGCCGTGTGAGGCACACGGCCTGCTCACATGGGCGTGTGACCTTTGTAAGTTAGAAAAATTTCAAAGTTTCGTAAAAAATTTTGTATGTGTCCAGCTTAGTCCTGACCTCTTACTAATGCATGTTTAAGGTCTCATGACCTAAGAAAGGGACTTTATGGTGATATTAGACTATGATATGATGATGTATAATTTGTGATTGTGAAGTGGTTGCGAATTGTTCCAATATGTCAAGTAATGCCTCGTAACTCTAATCCAACGACGGATATGGGTTAGGGGTGTTACATTTGGTTGGTATCAGAGCTATGGTTTAGTCAGTTCTTGGACTACTATAGTGTATGTAAGTCTAGCAATACATGCCATATTTAACTTGTGATAGTGTGATATCTCCCCACTCTGATGAAAATTATTTTTAAAAGACAGATAAGTTTTCCAACCGAGCTAATTCTGATAGTACGGAATGTGTACTCAAATGTTTGAATGGAAATGAGTTGATCATGAGTTGAAATTCATAAATCTATGGATCAAAGAGTATGTCATTTTTGTTATCAATAAATGTTATAATTATATGAGCATATGATTTATGACATTAGTGATTACTATTTGAAATGCTTTGATCGTGAATTAGTGATTTGGGTTGGCATATGAATTATGTGTTAAGAACAAAAGTAATTAAAAGAAAATGTTTATTAAATGTTTTGAGAATGTAAAATCAGAAATGAATTGACTGTTTGTGATAGTGTGTGTTAATTGCATGTATGAGAGAGTTAAATTTGAGGTTTTACTACCCTCACCCCCTTATCAATAAAATGTTACTATGAAATCTGTAAGATTTTGGGTTGAATAAGCTTGTGAGTGTAAAGTTACAGAGATTTGTGTATGAAAGATTACTAATGTATTCAAAAAAGTGAATGAATCAGCAAATGAAGATAGTACTAAAGATAATGTGAAAATTTCTAATGACAGAATTAGGCAGTTGAAATAATGATTGAATTACCTATTCAAGGATGTTATCTAAAGAAAATATTAGCTAGAAGCTTTTCTGAATTGACTTCTGTTAGTGAAGGGATAATGTCAAAATTTCTAATGACAGAATTAGACAGTTGAAATAATGATTGAATTGTATTGATAGCTGAGTGCAAAGGTTATAGTCAGACAGTTACTATGATTCCTTCTGGGCATTCTATGTGTACATTTATTCGAAGAAGTATATGTGACTATTTAGTTTCAGAAAGAATTCTTATCGTATGAGAACATTAGCTAAGCATATTAATAGATGAAAGTATTGTTGGTTTGTTTGGGTTATATTTGACATTACTATGTCTTTCTCTAGTATTTATTCCCTTGTGTGGATATGAAAACCGATGGTAAAATCTGTATGATGCTAATACTCTATTTCTACTGGCTACTGTTCTGTTGAAAATATGTGAGGATTATATTGCTTCTGTTATTGTGGATTCTAGTATTTATGAGTGACATTATTCTTTCCAGATATTTTTCGGGATATCATCGGAGTTGATATCATTCTATATGGGTTGTAATTTTCTAATATTCTGTGTAGCTTTATATGTTGAAAATTTCGCTATTCTGGTTTTCTTATGATTATATGTGATTATCTATAAGAGATATCTATTTGATGGAAATGGCTATATCTATTATAATCATAATTTCTATTTTGAAACTTGGGAGTACTGCAGTACGATTATCAGAGTTATAAAAGTTGTGCTTCTGCAGTGGTTGTTGTTCAAATCATATTCAATTTTCTTCTGGATTCAAATGCTTATTAACAGTCGAGATATTATCTATTGCTACGGGTAAGACGTCGGCCTTATTATGACATTATGATTTCTATTTGATGATTGTAGCATCTGTATAATGATATGTCTCAGTTATCCTTTTTTAAGGAGAAGAAAAGATTTCTATGAAAAGACTGATTCAGTAGTTTAATCTGATCTGAAATTATTTGATTGAAAATTTAACTGGGTTATATGTGTTTTAATCTATTCCCCAGATTGGACATAAAATTTGAACGCATATGTGTGAATTGAGGGATAGTCTGGAGGAAGAATTCATATTCTTGAAGACTTGATACAGAATTATATCTATTGGAACAATTCTATCTGAGAAATGTTGTGGTAAATTAAAGTTATTTTGATTGTTGAAATTTTCCTTTTTGCACGGAGATATTTTCAACTGAAACATCATTACTAGTTCAGTCTAATTTGAAGAAAAAGTTTATGATCTTCAGTCATATATCAATGAACGGTTTGAAATGTGTCTAATAATAGAGTGTACAAAGATATCTTGTGATTTGATATGGTTAAAGTTGCATGAAAAGAGTTATGTGACATATTTGATGATTACAAGAGTTTAAAATGTTTGATGTTGCAGAGCGAGACTCGAACTTGGCACAGCAAAGCTAGCTCGAATTGTCAAAAAACTTTTGAGTCTGTAAGTAAATATTATTATCCGATAGAAATGATTATAGTTTCGAATGATCTGAATAAGAAACTTTTGTGAACTTTATGAGCGATGAATACCTGATTGATCTTATCGGATGATGAACAGTTATTAGTTGAATTAGAAGCTAAATAAATGTTTATTTAGTAAAGTTGTGAAGCTCAGAAATGTGTCAACGAATTATAAATTAAAAGGGGTTCAGCATAAATTGAATTATGATTCAGAATTTTAGATATGGAATTGATGATCGGTTGTTGTTTCGAAATAGAGAGTGCAGATTGAGAAATTATGAGATTGTACAACAACTGCTACAGGTAATTCTCAATGGTAGTTTGTTTGTTCATACAGGATTAACAAAGTGCACAAAAATCCGAGATATGATATTGATGAATGAATGTGAAATATGATATTTATGACTTTGTTGACTTTTGAAATAGAGTGTTGATAGATTTTGTACCAAGATTATTCTGAATATCGAAAAAGATAGATGTTATCTGAATTATTGAAAAGAAGTCTCTCCATACATATGGATTTCTCTCTTATTAGACCAGCTGAGTTATTCTTTTCAAAGATTTCCAGTTTGCACTGAGTATTAGTTTTCATTGTTTCGGAAAAAATCTGAAATTTATATTGTGATTCTGAAAGAAATTACAGCAAGCTGTGAGTATGAGGTTGTTTTGAAAATTCTTGAAATATTTATTTGTCCTTATGTTTTAGAGTTTGAAAGAGACTAAGAAAGATTAATTCTGTTTGATAAGCTATCATGTGATTATAAAAAAAACAACATTGTATGAGGGATCATATGGTTGTAGTTACCGAACTTGATTGTTTTGAGACCGAGCTTTGTGACAAAATGATTCACAGGATTAATGCCATTAGAAAAATTGAGCAAAAGATGAAAGTAATTCAATATAGTTAGAAGTAGATTCAGCTTGATATGACGTATGGCGAAAAACAGATCAGAATCTTAATTGTGAGATTAAGGAGATATGAAATCCAAAGCTATATGTGAATTGGAAATGTACTATGTGAAAGCAAATTCTTAATTTACTTTCTGATAAGATTTTTTAGGACAAAAATCTCTAAAGGTGGAGAGTTGTAACAGCTCAGTTTATACTCTAGTCGGAACAGTGGCTTCAGAACCACAGTGGCTTCATGACATAGGATTCTGATGTGTGTTATCATGTAAGACCACATCTGGGACGTTGGCATCGATTTTTGATTTAAATGTAAGACCATGTCTGGGACATTGGCATCGTATATGATTTTGTGTAAGACCCTGTCAGGGACAGTGGCATCAATATTTGATTACATGTAAGACCATATCTGGGACCCTGGCATTGTACGAGCTTATGAGCTATCTAAGTATTCTTATTGATTTCAAGTGGTTCAACGGGCATTCTGAGAAATGAATAACTATATGAAATTGTATCTGATTCAGGGGTGTGTGATTTGTTTATGAAATTTAGAAATGAAAGGTGAGTATGTATCATATGACCGTATGTGAATTATATGACAACGAATAATATGAATGTATATAAATGAACGATGTGTTATATACGCTCATTATATGAAATTGTGGTCCTATGTTTCAAACATGAAATTTATGAATCATGAAACATGGCTTTGATGTATGATTGCTTGGTTCAAAAACTTGAACAGATAAGGAAATTAAAATGGTTGAGTTGGTGTATGCTTTATATGTAATATATAATTAGTAAAAATAAAGTTGATCTTGGTTGACTATATGATTCATGTATGGGAATTTGGTTTATGTAATAAGGGAATTATGATGCCCGAGTTTGGAAGTGTTTATAAAGAAGTTGATATAACTTTATGTATGATTTATAATAAATGACCATGGTTTGGTTGGCGATGTAATGAATATGTGTGAGCTTGATTTATATGATTGAGCTAACGATTGTTATTAGAATTTGAAAGCATGGGTTATATGTTCATTGATAAATAAGATAAGTGGAGTTACTTAAAAAGGACATATGAATTTACGAGTATGAAGAATATATATGTGGTTGAGATTTGCTATATTTGACCTGATTAAATAGAATTATAAATATCATTAAGATGATTTATTTGCTTATGGCTTACTAAGATTTCTAAGCTTACTCTGTGTGTTTTTCCTATGTTTATAGAGTTTTGGAGACTTGCTCAAGTTGGAAGTCGTAGGAGATGTCATTACACTATTCGGTTATCTCTTTGGTAAATAAAAGCTTTGAGTTTTTGGTTATGTGGCATGTATAGGCTAGTTTCAATATGGCTCGTTTTGATTTTTATATACGTATATAGCCATGCGAAAATGGCTTTATCATGATGCTAATGTTGTGTATATTCAGTTATGTATTAAGCTAATTTTTGGGAAGTACGTTTCATGATTTAGTTATGGATTTGGTATAATTTTGATATGAGATTGACATGATAATTTTGAGATGTTGATCATGTATGAGTTAATGAATTTGGCATGTAATTTTGATATGTTTTGGTATAGAGATTGAACATGAAATTTGATGATGATATTATGATTGATTGATGCATGTTTGAAGTTGAATTTAGCTGAAAATGTTGTATATATGATGCTTGATTTTGGACTTGTAGGGAGGACCCTATTAGGTGGCAAATTAGCCTTACTAATGGCCTATAATTGCCCACACGGTTAAGCACACGGGCACGTGTCTTGACTGTGTTCGTAAATGTTTAGTTTTGAATCAAGTCGGACTTGCACACGGGCTATACACACGGGCGTGTCTTATGGCAGTGTGGACAAGTCAGTATGTATGCCCTGTTTCGTCACGGCCTAGACACACGGGCATGTCTAATGCTGTGTGAGGCACACGGCCTACTCACACGGGTGTGTGACCTTTATAACTTAGAAAAATTTCAAAGTTTCGTATAAATTTTTGTATGTGTCCGGCTTAGTCCCGACCTCTTCCTAATGCATGTTTAAGGTCTCATGACCTAAGAAAGGGGCTTTATGGTGATATTAGACTATGATATGATGATGTATAATTTATGATTGTGAAGTGGCTGCGAATTGTTCCGATATGTCAAGTAATGCCTCATAACTCTAATCTGGCGACTGATACGGGTTAGGGGTGGTACATTTGTAGGGAGAGCGATAGCTTCTACCCACTTGGAAACATAATCTATAGCCACAAGCACGTACATGTTCCCCCCAAGAAGATGGGAATGGACCCATAAAATTGATTCCCCACACATTAAATAGGTCAACTTCTAAAATATTTTTTAGCAATTTTTCATGCCTCATTGATAAGTTCCCAGCTCTTTGAAAACGATCACAAGCCTGGTAAAATTTATGAGCATCTTTTAACATGCTTGGTCAATAAAAGCTAGATTGGAGAACTTTTGTCATAGTTCGCATTCCCCCAAAGTGTCCTCCATATGGTGCAGAATGACAATGGTGTAAAATACTTTGAATCTCATCTGGAACACACATCTGAATTATTTGATCTATACAATGTTTGAATAAAAATGGCACATACCAATAATATTTCTTAGCATTATGGAGAAATTTCCTTCGTATCTGACAGTTGTGCTCGGGTGGCAGTAACCCACTGACTAAGAAATTAATGATATCGACATACCTAGGTAATGTCGTGGAACCAATAGTTGCTCATCTGGGAAATCCTCCTTAATGCGTTAAATGTTGTTATTTTCATTGCATGCTTTAAGTCTCGACAAGTGATCAGCCTCTTGATTCTTATTTCCCTTCCTATCTGAAATTTCAAGATCAAATTCCTGTAGCAGTAAGATCCACCGAATTAACCTTGGCTTGGCAATTTTTTTGGTCACCAAATAGTTAATCGCAGAATGGTCCATATAAACTATAACTTTGGTACCAACTAAATAATATTTGAATTTGTCAAATGCAAATACCACAACCAATAGCTCCTTCTCAATAGTCATGTAATTCAGCTGCACATCTGTCATGGTTCCGCTTGCATAATAAATGGCCTGAAACATTTTATCCTTCTTTTTCCAAAGCATTGCTCCTATAGAAAAATCACTAGCATCGAACATAAGTTCAAAAGGTAGTGTCCAGTTCGGTGCTATGACAATTGGTGTTGTCATTAGTTACTTTTTAAATTCTTCAAATGCTTGTAAACAAGACTCATCAAACTTGAAACATCTATTATGCTCTAACAATGCACACATGGGTTTGGATATTTTTGAAAAATCCTTAACAAAGCAACGATAAAATCCTGCATGGCCAAGGAAACTTCAAGTACCTTCAACTGTAGTAGGTGGTGGCAATTTCTTAATAACGTCAATCTTTGCTTTGTTTTATGAAAATCTATTGCTGTGAAATTTTATGACTCAGAATAATGCAATCACATACCATGAAATGACATTTCTCTCAATTCAAAACAAGGTTAGTTTCTTCATAATGACAAAAACTAGCTCTAGATTCTTCAAACAACCTTCGAAAGTGTGACACCCCTCACCCGCATTGAGAATAGGGTTACGAAGCATTACCAAACTTATAACATATTTAAACATACACTTCAAATATAAATAGTCAATTCATAAACATTTCGTTTACAACCACTCATTTTGTCCCTAATACGAGCCTATGAGGCTCAAAACATTCATTGGGAGTGGTTCAGGACTAAACCAATAACTTTGGAGACTTTAAGAACACTTAGAAAATTTTCTCTAAAATAGAGGACACACACCCGTATGGCCCGGCCGTGTGTCTCACATAGCCAACAGATATGCTCATGTCACAGGCCTTGTGGACATTCGAAACGGGATCACATGGCCGTGTCCCAGCCCATGTCTGACCCCGTTGAACTTTCTGACTTGGGTCACACGGCCAACACACACGCCCGTGTGCCCTAAAAATGGCCATACACGCCCGTGTACCGACCATGTGCTAGGCTGTGCCAAACATGTAGGGTATACTGAATTATGCCACATGGCCAAGTCACACGCTCGTGTCTGAGGTCGTGTGGAGTATGCTGACTTGATTTTAATTTCAACACTAGGGGGCACACGGCCATGTACATGACCGTGTGTCACACACGATTGAGACACACGCCTGTGTCTCTGCCCGTGTGGAAAAAATAGGCTATTTACCAAGCCATTTTTCCACCCTATCTTATGAAGACCTACATCAACCCAATTGGCACCAAAACATAGCACAATATGACATTTTAACCAACCAATTCAAGCTTAATTCATGCATAATCTATACCATCTTTCTCAATACACAGAAGACACAACATATACCATACCATTTAGACCAAAATCACATATACAATTTAATTAAATATACACTTCCAAATATGCATCATTTAGCCTAATTTCTCAAGTAAATCAATATCCACAAATCAACCATTTGATACTTATAATGCCTATTACCATTAAGCATCACACAACATCATTCAACACATTTCACAAGACATAGACATGTATATATAAACATGATTCAAACATACTAAAATAACCCAAAATGAGCCATCACTCATGGCTATATATACAAACCAAAACATATACATTTACAAGCTAATTCAAATAGCTAAATTTATTACCAACACATAACCAAAATGACCAAAGTCCCTATACATGCCATATAACCAAAACACAAGCTCAAAAGTACCAATTTGATAGTTGGATAGTGTGACGATTTCTCCTATGATCCCTGAGTCTGAGCTAGCTTTAAGTCACTATAAAACATGGAAAAATAAACAAAGTAAGCTTTATAGCTTAGTAAGCTCGTATGAAATAAACTCAATCTAAACATGAATATTCTAAATCATCAATTTGAACACATTAATATGTACTTCTTGTAACTAATAAACCTTTCACACTTTCAATCATAATCTTATATATAACTTCACAACTTCTTCGATTTAAGCTTATATGTTCATGTACATACTTGTACCATCTCGTATCAATCTCATACACAATCACATCTTTCATTTACCCGTTGAACCATTCAGAATACTATCGGATACTCGGGAAACTGCACCAAAGTGCCACTTATATAGTCGAAGCTATTTCAATCTCATATCACATATACTGCCCACACTAGAGCTATCAATAGGCCTGGTCACACAAGCCGTGGGTCAAGATGTAGCTACACAGTGCTGCTCACACAAGCTGTCAAGTAACCGCAACACACGCCGGTATACTCAGCCACTGGTAGGATGTACAGGACAAGTACCCAAATCCCATAATCACAATAATTCCTTAATGACTTGTCACTAGTATCCAAATCTACTACTAAGGTTCAACTAGAATTTCAAATGTCGAATTATCGTCGAATCATTGTCGAATTTGTTCGTACTCTCGTATTCACATTTTATGCAATATCAAAGAATTTAAAACATAATTTTAACAATGCTTATAACATACAAACTTACCTGGATTCAAAAAAAATGATGGAATGAACCGACTAATCCAATACTTTATTTTTCCCCGGATCAAGATCCGAGTTTTTCTTTTTCCTGATCTATATAATATCAAATTTAGCTTCTTTAATCATCGACGTATTCAATTTAGTCCAAAATTCACTTTAAAGCACATTTACACATTTGCCCCTAATATTCTACAATTTTTACCATTTAGTCTTTATTTCATAAAAACACGAATTAACGCAATTAAATTCTAACCAATGCTAGGAAAATTACATATAACTCCCTAACAGCCCATATTTTTCATTTATTTCACATTTTAACCTCACAATTTTCATATTTCACGATTTAATCCCAAATTTGCATTTTCACTAAAAATCACTTAACAAAACTTGTATAACTATCATCAAATATTCATAATCTATCATCAAACATCAAAACACATGCTTATTCATCAATGGCAACATTCAAAATCTTTGACAGTTTTGCAAAATCGTCCCTAGGCTAGCTAGACCTAGTTGCAATGATCACAAAAACATAGAAATCATTAAAAACGGATCAAAAATACATACCAATGCAAAGAAAATAGCTTGGCCAAACCCTAGCTGTGGCTTCCCTTGGTACTTTCGACTAAGAATCATCCAATGAAGAAGATGGACACATTTTGTTTAAGTTATTTCAATTTTAATTACTAAATTACTTAATTAACCTTACTATATAACATTAAATTTTCACCTAACCATGTCCATCATTGTCCACTCACACTAATCATAGATTAATTACAACATAAGGACTTCTAATGTATAATTCCTTAGCTATTAGACACTTTTAACTAATAGAACAGCACTTTTGCACTTAACGTGATTGAGTCTTTTTTATCAAATTGACTAGTCAAACGATAAAATTTCTAAACGAAATTTTTACACAATCATTCAATCATGTTGTAAACATTAAAATAATAATAAAATAAATATTTTGACCTTAGATTTGTGGTTCTAAAACCACTATTCTGATTTGACTAAAAACGGGCTGTTACAAAAAGTATTGCCAAGCACAAAGAAGTCATCCATGAAAACTTCTAAGAATTTCTCCACCATATCTAAAAATATTGCCATCATGTAGCACTGAAATGTTGTTGGGGCATTGCATAACCCAAATGGCATTCGTCTGAAAGGAAAGGTTCCATATGGACATGTGAAAGTGGTTTTTTCTTGATCAGTAGGAGCTATGGCAATCTGGTTATACCTTGAATAACCATCTAAGAAGCAATAGAAGGCTTTCCCTGCTAATCTATCTAACATTTGATCGATGACCGGCAAAGGGAAATGGTCCTTCTGAGTTGCTTTGTTAAGCTTACGATAGTCCATACATACTCTCCATCTCGTGACAGTACAAATTGGGATGAGTTCGTTGTTGTTATTGCTAACTACGGTGATACCTCCTTTCTTTGGTACACATGAATAGGGTTCATCCATGAACTATCTAAAATTGGGTATATTATTCCAGCATCAAGCCATTTAATAGTCTCATTTTTAACGACTTCCTTCATGATAGGGTTCAGTCTTCTTTGCTGCTCACTAGACTTGCTATGGCAATCCTTCAGTAGAATTTTACGCATGCAAATAGCAGGAATGATTCCCTTAATATTAGCAGTTGTCCACCCCAATGCCCTCTTAGATTTCTTCAAAACTTCTAATAACTACTTCTCGTGATCAAGTGTTAATTCTACAGATATGACTACTAGCAAAGTGTTATTGTCTCCCAAGTAAGCTTACTTTAACTGCAATGGCAACTGCTTTAACTCCAAAGTAGGAAGGTCCTTTATGAAATGTCTTGGAGGCTTGAAAGAATGATTTGACAAATCTAAAGATTCAAAACTCCTTCCTTGTCAACATTTAAATTGCTTGATCTCCATAAGTTCACAAAGTTCACCAATCATTTCTGGTTCAGTCAGCTCAAATGGATCTCCATCACTATTAGAGTTACTGTGACAAAAGTTTGCAAATTCTTTCTCTACTACTGTGTCGAGAAATCCAATAACGTGACATTCTTCATTTTCATCTACATACTTTATGGCATAAAAAACATTAAAGGTTATCTGCTGGTCGTTGACCCTCATTGTTAACTCACCTTTTTGCACATTAATTAGCGTTCTACTTGTTGCTAGAAACATTCTACCAAGAATAATTGGTACCTCTTTATCAATTCTTACTAGTACATCTTCAATCTTACCTTCTGGATGTGCATAGGAGCTATCTGCTAGCTGCAGTGTGACTATGGTGGGTCTTGCCTTTCTAATTCCTAGCTTCCTGAAAATAAACATAGGCATTAAATTTATACTTGCACCTAAATCACATAATGTCTTACTAACATAATGATTTCCAATTGAATAAAGAATAGTAAAACTCCCTTGGTTTTTCAACTTTGGAGGCAATTTGTTCATCAACATTGTTGTGTACCCTTCAGTGAGAGCAACAGTTTCAAATTCCCTTAATTGCCACTTCCTTGACAAGATATCCTTTATGAACTTAACATAATTTGGCATTTGCTCTAATGCTTCCACCAATGGTATGTTAATATGAAGTTTTTTTAGGACACCCAAAAAAATTTTCAATTGAAAATCTTGCTTAAACTTTGGGAATTGTTAAGGAAAATATGGTGGTGACCTTCTTTCAACTTGTTGCGGTTTCTTTGTCGTGGCATTCTTATTAGTAATACGAACTGATTTTACTTCAACATTTTCTTGTTTGACCTTATTAGTTGTAAACTACTTCACAAATGGTTTGGAATTCATTTCATGTGTAAAATCTGAGCTATCCTCTTAAATAGTAACATCATTAACAACTCTAGGTAACTGAGTTCCACTTCTGAGTGTAATGGCCTTGTACTTATCCTTCCCTTTAGATCTTGAATTTTTAATAACACTCAGAATGGTCTTTGCGATCTTAAACTTAATGCACTAGCAATCTGCCCTACTTGATTTTTCATAGCTCTTAATGATGCAGTTGGACTGTGTGCTACAACATCATTCTTGGCCATGTATTCCTTCAATAGAGCTTCCATCAATGAAGAAGATGATACTTAACTTTGTTGAACTTTTTGTCGTGGCATGAGTTGATTATATCCAAGTGATGCAAACATTACTAGAATCTCAATCCTTGATTACTCCAGCTAAAGTTGGGATATTGTTTCCACTCTGGATTATATGTATTGGAATATGGATTATTATTTTGATTGAAATTTCCCATGTAATATAAACAGGTACGGTTCGATGGGCATTCATCAAAAACATGTTCTTCCCAGTAGTAAACACATGTTAGCTCAGCTGCTTTTATTTCCTACACTGCAGTTGGCCTCTTCAATGTTTTAATCATATTAGCTAGGGATGATACACGAGTTGTTAATGAGGTGATTGCATTAACCTCCATTACTCCGCAACTCTTCTGCTTGTATCTACTCTTGTAGTTGGATATTGATAATCGTTGTTAGCTATCCTTTCTAGAATTTCATATGCCTCTTTGTATGATTTATCTAGCAAAATGTCATTGACAGATGCATTAACTACCATCTTTGTATGTGCATTTAATCCATTGTAAAACATTTCCATCTATGTTCAATTTGGAAACCATGCATCGGGTATTATCTAAGTAAGTCTTTGAATCTCTCCCAAGCTTCATACAACGTCTCATCCTCGGATTGCCAAAAAGATGAATATCATTTCATAACTAGACATTCATGTTTGGGGGGTTGTATTACAACAAAAACCTTTCACAAAGTTCATTCCAAGATGCCATCGTTCTTGACAACAAAACATTTAACCATGCATTGGCATGATCTCGCAATGAATAAGGAAATAACTTGAGTCTCGGGGCATCTTTAGGAACACCATATTGCCTGAATGAATCATAGACCTCCAAAAAGAGTCTTAAGTGTATCTTCAGTTCTTTAGTAGGTAATCCACTAAACTTTCCTACTGTTTGTAGCATTTTAAAAATTATTGGTTTCAACTCGAAATGCTGAGCTTGAATTTGTGGCCTGACAATCCCGAGATTCAAATTATCCAAGATAAGCACTACATGTCCTCTGATGGGTCTATCTCTATCACTTATCACACGAGGAATATCAACATCCCTACCATTCAGAGATCCTTGCCATCTCTCGCAATTCTTTTCTCCTTCTCCTCAAGGTCCTCTCAATTTCATGATCAAAATAATACTTTTAATTCTCAGGAATACCTTTACCCATAAACTAGCAACAGACCTAAAAAAGAAAAAAAATAACTCAATGAGCTAAAACTAACAAAATTAAATCAGTAATAACAAACCAAAGTTCACCAAATTACCGATCCCCTGGCAACAACGACAAAAACTTGTCGCGTGTGAAATGATATGCGAATATGCAAGTGTACATGTCGAATCAAGTAATAAAGTAGTAAGTAAGATCATCTCCATAGGGATCGGTTAAGATTAATTTGGTTAAGTTATCATTATGAACTATATAAATCAGGGTATGGCAAGAAAAACAAAATAACAAATTTGTAAAGGATAATCACGTATACAATATTAAAATCAAATAACTAACATAAAATGTTGTGGCAATTTAACGAGGCAAAGTTGAGAGGAAAAACACTATTGAATTGAAAGGTTGGTATTACATAGATTACATCCCTAAAACACATTAATGCCATGGCAAAGTTGTAACAATTTAGTAATTAGATTTTAGCTACAGTAGTCTGCTTCTTTCAAGAGTTAGACTTCAAGCTACCATTCTTAAGGCTTTGCATGTCTACAAGCTTTAAAAATGGTACCCAGTATTTTCTTTCCTACTCTGTATAGAGTGAAACTCTATGTCTAAAGTGCTACGAATATTCTTTCGAGTACTCACTTGTATCATTCAATCATAATCCAACTAATTTAGCCTTTTTCAGAATTAAATCAAGTTTGTGAACATACCATCCATGTAACACCCCAAACCCGGCCCGGATGTTATGGTCGGATCTGGCACTTCACATTGAAGTGTTTTAGCGAAAACCTTGTTTTCATTGAAAACCCTTCCTAAAAAAAATATGAAACCTTAATAAACTGATTAAACTCTCTTTTCAGTCACAAAAACTTGCCTATAACATAAGATTTTATGAAAACCTGTCATCTTAAAATCTAGTTGCGGAAACGTAGAAAACATACAATGATTTAGGAAATCTATGTTCAATTTCTCGTAATTACAATGCAGAAAAATAATGATCCAAATAATAACAAAATGGAAGCCTTATTACATTTCGGTCTCAAAAGTACTTAATAAAATAGAAACTTATATGCTTTTAAAAGAAAGACAAGTCCAAGTTGTCTTGGTAGCTAGCCACCCAGTGTCCCTCCAAACATCGAACCTTCTACTGAGCATCACCTGAAAATAAAATAAAAGAGGGGGTGAGTTTTCGTAAACTCAGTGTGTAGCACCCTCGACGAGTAACAATCATTCAATATTCACCATATACTGAACATGCAATGCAATGCAGTGCAATCCCATCCCAATAATCCATCCGCTACACACCAGTTCCGTCCCTCGATACACATCATGTGGGGATATAAATATCGACCCACCCAACCGATACACATCCATGGTAGCCCGGTTGCGGAACTACCTTCATTTATACATTGGACTTAAAAGCCATCGGTGCATCCATGATTGTCAAGTAACCATGAGATCCTCATATACTTCTTCTACTCCATATTTCCCAACCCATATGTAACCTAAGCAGAATATCATCCGTATGCAGCAAATATGCCTATCATATCCATAAAACCTACATTCAACACATAGAGGTATTTTGGTCATCTTCACCCTTACGGGCATTATGTGATTTTCGCATTATTACGGTTTTCACTTACCTTGGCCCATTAACAAATCCCGTGAGCTAAGATGAACGAATACTATGCACCAGGTAGGATTCCAGATAAGAGGAGGTGAGTCATTAAGACCGCTTAAGTACCAATCTCTCCCTAGATCCAATCCTAGACATGCATATACCCGTTGCCACACCTTAACCCTTTGACTTGTCCACGGTCGCAATATATTAATTAAGTCTTATTTGGATATCATATACTAGGCCCAAAACCCCTTACAAAGCCCAAACAATTTCACATACCTGTATCTAGCACATTAAGCCCAATCATATTCATATGACTCATTAGGCCCAAATCACCTGTATATGGCCTACTAGGCCCAAATCACATTTATATGGCCCGTTAGGCCCAGTCACATTCATAATCATGCTCACATACAAGTTCCTATCACATAGCATCAACATTCAGTTTTTGCCTATTATGGGCCCAACAGCCCATCAGACCTATTTAGCCCATTCCGACCCATATGGCCAAATCACAACCCAAGTCCACGGAATCGCCCGTGGGCCTCAGGCAACCTATCGGTCTCCCCCTTATGAGTTTTTGAGCACTCACAAGACTATGTAGCCAAACTTTCAGCTTTTCGGCATTTTGACTTTTCGGCATTTCGGCGTTTGCTGATACATAATGTGTGTGCAGTGTATGTACACACCTAGTAAGCAAGCATTCTGCGATTCCCTTAGTCCAAACCTACAAACGATATCACCCTTCCATTAATCACATGCTTAATCCATATCCTTACTAAAACCAAAACCTCACATTAACCTTACCTTACGCGATCAGCCCTTTCTTAAATCGCTAACCACGATCAACTCCTAGATCAAAACCGCAAACACCTAAAGAGAAACTTGGCAGAGACCTAAGATCCGAGATCTGATACTAATTCCACTAGATTTGGTCAAAGAGTATTCAGCACTTGGGAGATTCAGCTTTTTGACTTTCCAAACTTAGTATGGTGAATAAGGTTTATTTGGTACAGATTAAAGAAGAAGAGTAGAAGAAGAAATCAGCTAAGTGAAACAAAGAAAATTGTGGAGAGAAGAATAGAAATCGGCAAGAAGAAAAGAAAGAAAAATAAAAGGGTTTTCGACTTTTTGGATCATGAAAAGAAAAGGGTTATCGACTTTTGGGGAAAGGGGTTTCTGACAACAAGGTGAAGAAGAATTTCGGCAGTAGCCTGGCAACCCTGTATTCGGCCCCTATTTATAACCCTTACACTATGTTTGGTTGGGTGTATTGGATTAGCCAATACACCCCTAATCCGTGGGCCCCACTTAAGCCCCTCTTAAGCAGGTGTTTGGTTCAATGTATTGCCTAATACACCCCTAATACGTTACGCCCCTAATCCCCAAAATTCTCTGTTTTCTAATCCCTGGCTTCTCCTCAGTTTACATCCGTTTTATTTTTCACGCCCTAATTTGCCCTCTGTTTCCTGGGTCTGTCTCTCTTTATCTCTTTCATTGCTTGCTTCGCCTTCTGCCAGTAGCCCCAATTTCTTGTCGAGCATGCCATAGAGAAAGGCAAGAAGAGGCTTTTAGCTTTTTCAGTCCACTCGAAAAACCCTAAACCCATCTGAGTTTCCCACCTCGCCGTGCGATCCATTTTCCCGCTCGTCGAGTTTCCCACTCGCCGTTAGCCGGCGATCCATTTTCCCGCCCCTCCACCAAATCAGGTACTTGAAGTTAGGAAATTAATGGCTTATATCCAGTATGGAAGACATGCCCTTCGGCAAATTATCAAAGAAACGAATGTCCAGCAAAGCCATGATCGTTTGATGCAACCTCTGTTCTATGCTTGTCAAGAAATTAGATACAGAAAGTTGGATGTGATTCTTACGACGGTGAGTCATTTCGATCCAATAATCTTTTTCTTTTCTCAATTTTTTTTTGTTTCAGATTGCAAAATATCATTCACGTTTGCTTTTGCTTCCATTTTTTAGAGCATTGAGAAACTTGGCAAAGCTGGTGAGACTGTCAAAGTCGCTCCTGGTTATTTTCGCAATCATCTGATGCCGAAATTGCTTGCTGTTCCTAATATTGATAAGTTCGCTTATCTCATTAAGGAGCAGCGTAAGGTCGCTTTCTTCTCTCTTTTAGTTTGTGTTTGATGCTTGAAACATGTGTTCTTACAATGCTGTTTGTTTATAAAAAGAAGTTTTTCAGTTGATATTAATCATAATCGTATTGTTAATTTACAAACAAATATGCATCAATTTGTTTTCCCTTAAACACACACATCTGTATGCATTACCTAAGTGTCTCATAAACCTTTTGTCATGACACGTTCAAGGAAAAACAAGCTTGACATAAAGGTAGAACGTTTTCAGTTTGTTGCTCGGATTATGGGGTAAGCTATGTTGGCTGGACTTGGGAGTGGATTTGGATATGTGAATGTGACCGATATGAGTATATGTTGCTTTTAAGGTTTTTTTCTTGTATTTGGAGGAGTATATCTCTATACTATGTCTGTATATGTATCAGACAAAAATATATTACGGAAATGAATAGTCCATCTAACATAGGGGGTGAGTGCTAGATACAATTAAGTGTTCGACACAAGTATACTTGTTTTTTCTAAGTTTTTCTGTATATTTAGAAGATCATACACATATTTATATCCGAATGTGTCTGACACAGGTTTTTTAGGAAAATGAAGAGTCTGAGTAACAGTGTTTTCATATTGCTGTTGGTTTTTGGTTAGATTTTGCTTGTTATGATATAAGTAATGCCTTTTCTTAGACATGTATTATCTGCTATTTCAGCCTTAAGGAGGAAACATGTCTCCAACTGCAAGTATATTAAATCTTGCGTTCTCTCTCACTCTCTCACTCTTATTGAGGATTCATATGTTGCGTATGGATATTAGTTATTGATGAAGTAAAAATCCATTCCTTATTTCAGATGCACATTCTGCTTATGTAGTTTTGTCAAATTAAGTTACTGTTTTGAAAGTCTTTATTTGGTGGAGTCACTTCTGATATGTGGGATATTGTGCTTTTCATTTTCAGTTAAATGATAACTTACCAGTGGTATACTTCCTCATCAGATTTATCAACCGAAGGAAGAAGAGGTTCAAGTAGTTACAAAGAATGTGGAAGATAAGAGCAAAGTATATGAAAAGGCTGCATATCGTCTACTTAATGGCCGGCTGGTTAGTTCCCATCTATGAAGCCCTTAATTTCGTAAATGTTTTTTTTCTGGTTTAAATGTCTGATACTTTATCTGCCTTCCTCCCAACACATGGAAATACACAAAAAACAGCCTCTCAACAATGTTTGTATGTGGGTGTTTTTAAAGGGTTTGGGGAAACAAGGTCAAGGTGTGTGGGACTGAAACATTGGACCTGCCTCTTCTATGGTTAGGCTAACAATAGTGGAACTAGGCATATGTGGGATAACAATGGTGTCAAATTTTAAATTAAGACTTGTTTAAATTCTTTTTTGGTACAAGCAAAGCTTACATTACATTCTAAGTGGGAGGAGGATGGGGTTTCACAAGGTTCAAACCCTAGATAGCATGCCAACACTTGAACCCACATACAACAAGTTGCCACTAGACTAGTCATAATTGATTCAACTTGTTAGTGGTGAATCTTTTTCAAAAGTTTGTTGAAGCTTGAAAACAATAATTGTATTTATGTCAGGCTCTTTGTGGTACGAGTGTGTAACTTGTATTGCATTTTATAGGTATTGAGGAGATCTATCAATGTTGAAAAGTTTCGTGCCCAATCGACCAAAGATGACCCAATTGAATTGCGCTCACCTGTGACAAAAGATGAAATTGTTGCTGAGGTATGGCCATGATATTTATTGATAGTAATAGTTTCTCTCACGTCACTACAATAGACAATCTCCTTGTGTTATATGCTATGTTATTCGGACTCTTATTTTTCTGAAGTATTTATGTTCGACGCGTATTTAGATATGTACATGGTTATATCCTCCAAATATGTGAGTAAACTTGGAGCAAATTGAATAAACCCATGTCAAACACTCGCTTCAAGTCCAAGTGACATAGCTTAATCATAAAACGTTTAAGATGTGGACTTGAAATGTTATGATTTTGTTATTTCCATTTACGCACTCGATTAATCTCCTCCTTTTATTCCATTTCAGGTTGGAAGGCAGCTTTGCGTTCAAATTGATCCTGAAAATCTGCACCTTCCAACACCTTTGGAAACATTTGGACTGTTTGATGTGCAATTGCGGATGCCAAAATCCATACCGCTCCCAGAAGGAAGGTATAATTGGACGCTTAAAGTTAAAATCCAAGGTAAATAAACGGACAAGAGGAAATAGGAGGTTGACTGAAAAGAGCTTTCAAGCTTGAGGAACCGTCTTCTTTTCGAATTAGCTTGAGAATGGAATGACTAAAAAATAAATTTCATATAGATAGTAATGTGTATGTATATATAGATATTAATGTAAGAGCAAAAAACAAAACACAAACAATAAAAGAGGAAAAAAAAAGTGAAATCACAAAATGATTGCAAAACATTGCCATTTTAAGCTTTGTTTTAGTGGCGTTTTGACTAAAACGCCGCAGAAGAATAGCCTTTAGTGGCGTTTTTACAAAAAAAAATGCCACAAATATGTTTTAAGAGTCTTTAAAATGCTGCTGTTTTTATCTACTTTTTAGTGGCGTTATTACTAAAACGCTGCAAAAGGACATCCATTAGTGGAGTTTTCACAAAAAATGCCGCGAATATGTTTGCAAAATACTGCCGTTTTTGTCTGTCAATTAGTGGCATTTTTATTAAAACGCCGCAAATATCGATTATGAGTAGCCAAAACATTGTCGTTTTATCTGCGTTGGTGGCGCTTGTGATAAACCCACAAGGCTCAATTCAACTAACTTAAACAACGTAGTTTGTTTAACCCCGAATTTCCATAATTTTCCCCCAAATCAGATTACCCCGACTTCATTCCCCCAATTTTCCAATTTCTTTTCTCCCATTTTCCCCCAAAATCAAATTACCCCGATTTCATGTAGCTTTAGTTTCCCAATTTCCCAATTTGTTTTCTCCCATTTCCCCCAACGGCGTCTTCCCCAAATTATTTTCCATAATTTCCCAATCCCCAACTGATCAAAATCCCCAATTTTTGAAATTCGTTTTCTCTCCGTCGCATCCTCTTCTCTCTGTCACACCCTCTTCTCTCCACTGCTGTCGCTGGAATTTCGAGTGCTATAGGTATTTATGACTGACTTCCCCTTTCCTATTTTATTTTGTATGTTTTGGGTTTGGGTTTATGTGCGTTTTGTGCGTTTTGGGTTTATGTGCGTTTTGTGCATTTTGAATTTGTTTCAATTTTCTGCAATTCGAGTGTTGAAAAGTTTGTTACCCAAATATTCTTCCACTCATTTCTCCGAAAACTTTGTTACTACTTATATGGACCCTTATTTAGTTTCAGTCTCTTTGAAAATGGATAATGCATGCCATCTGTTGATGTTGTTTTTGATATAGCTGACTTTGTGTTTATATTGAATTTGATTTGAAAGGCACTTTATTTGATAAATTTTCCACTACCTTTTTTTTTTTGCATTTGTTTTGCTATCTCAATGTGGTATATTTTACATAATACCACCAAATTAGAGAATGCAATAGCTTGTCATTGTTCTCTTATATCAATCGGGAACTCCATATCCTTACAAAAATTAAGGTTAAGAGAAGTCAATTGCTTTACTCAGCTTTTACCCATGCTTGGCACAATGTTTTTTTTGTCCATTGAAATTCTCTAACCTCAACTTTTCCACATTGAAAAATAAATCACTAAATTTACTCAATGAGAATGAGAAATTATTAATTTTGAAGGTTCTAGATGTTAGCGCCTACAAATCATCATGTTGATCATTTTTAATTATATTGTATCTTTGAATACAAAATTTTCTTGGAAGCATAGATAAGTATAAACTCTCAATGATAATGTAATCAAACTTCAACTCCTGTAAGTTGACATTGTTTCACCTATGACATGTAGCTTTAGCAGTGATATCAATCTACATGAAAAAGTAGCACTAATTTGTAAGGATATGGAGTTCCCGATTGATATAGGAGAACAATGATAAGCTATTGCATTCTCTAATTTTATTTTGAATATATTAGAACAAATGGATATATAAAATATAAGTGAAAAAAATCTTTTAAAATCATGGAAGCTGAGAAGTTTGAAGCAATCTTTAGATGAAATTGTGATAAATCATAAAGTTAGTGGGATTCGAATTTGGCTGGAGGAATTCTTGCTCAGTTGGCAAATTTGGTAGCTTTCATACACTAAAGTAATACACAGAAAGGCTAGATAGCCCGAAGGTTAGTTAATCTTTTATTTTTATTTTTGTTTTTTAAATTACTATTATTGTTTATCCTTAGATTATTTTTTAATGGATCATGTTTTTAACTTATTTAATTCTTGAAAACACATTAATGGATCATGTTTTTAACTTATTTAATTCTTGTTTATCCTTAGATTATTTTCTAATTTCATGGCTATTCATTGTTTGCAGGTGTAATTTAATTTGTCATCCAATTTAATCAACTCTACCATCCAATTTACAATTTCTAACAGGTATGTATATTTAATTTGCTATATCTTAATTTGATGTCTCTCCATTGAAATCTGCCATGTATTCCATGAGCTAAGTACAAGCTGAGAAACAAGAAAAATGAAATAAAAAATATGATAAAAAATTTGGATATGTAAACTAAAATCATTTCTGTCTGCTTATGAATCAAAGAAGATACTATCCAAGCAATGGAGGTTAATATTGTTTACAGCTGCAGGGTAGAGACTTGTTATGATGTTGATGAACTGTTTGTCATTGTTTTCCTCTACAATACATAGATATAATAAGATCCAAATTTACAAGTCATAAAGTACAAAACTTTGGTTCATCAAAATTTATCATATATACCTTTCTTGGCCTTCAGATTAAAATCGATAGTTTCTAGAAATCACACACATGTTTGCACATGTACACCAACTTCCACTTCATTTGCCTCTCTTCGCCTGGGGATCTTTGCTACTAGTTCCAATGCCTATGTTCTTACTTACATTAATACTGTAAAAGGGATCATTTCTTCTCAATTTGCAACCTTTTAATAATATTATACCTCTCTACATGTATGCTTGCCACATGAATTTTTTCTACCCTATTTTTGTAATTTGTGATGTAATATTTCTATATTTCTATGATGATTTTTAATAAATTTATTTATTAGTATAATATGTCCCATCCCCTATACAATTATTCAATAAAATATTTTATATATTTTTATAATTAAATTTAAATTATTATTGAAATACTCTCGTCCATTTTATCATTTAAGTTAAAATTTTTATTCAAAATAAATCGTAGCTTTTAAGTTAAATACAAATGTTCACACAATACTTTAACATGTACTTAAGAAAAGATGACTTGAAAAATATAAATTAAATTAAGTGTGGACTATTGTACATCTATATTTTAACTGGACATGTGATTTTTCAAATAAAAGCGAAACACGTCTATATAAAGGCTATAGTACATGTCATGAATGATAGTGTTTGTCAATAATGCCATTACCATAATGCCATTATCATATTAAAACAAGGTTCAATCTTATTTTTAATAATTTAGATTAATTTATTTAAATATTATTTAATTAAAATAATTTTTTTCCATGTGATTTTCCACATCATCAAATTTTATTTTTATTATTTCTTTTTCATGGAACCAAGTTGACATTTCATATTATACGGCTTACAACTTTTTATACACAATTTTTTAAATTACATAATTTGGATTAATTTATTTAAATATTATTTAATTAAAATAATTTTTTAAGGGAAATAATATTTATCTTAATGTTAATTATATATCATATAATAACTTACATAAATATATATCATATCATAGTATAATACATGAATATATATCATATCATAACTTACATACCTTATATAAATGTATATCATAACATAACTTACATAACTTACAAAACTTACTTAACTTACATAATACATAAATATACACTTGAAAATCTCGCGACTTGCCTGAATTAGTTTACACCCATTAGATATTTTATACTTGATATGTATTATTTATTTTAGTAAACACAATTTATAGTCAACTTTAGACTTCAAGAACAACAAAATGGATAAGAGTTGGATGAATTTGTCAAGGGAAAGCAACGACTATCGAAATGGTGTACAAACTTTTCTAAATTTTGCATTTCAAAATGAAAGCCAAGAGAATATGATTCTTTTCCCATGTAAGAAGTGTGGCAACATCAATTGGCATTTTCGTGAAGTTGTCTACGAACATCTAATTGTTGATGGCTTTATTCGGGGGTATAAAAAATGAATTTTCCATGGAGGGTGTACATCTAGTAGAACATCTAATCCGACTTATCCTCATACTGCTTACCATTAGTATGTTAGACAAGATGACATGGAAGGTATGTTGCGGGATACATTTAATATGCACAGTCATGGTTTGCAACCGTTTGCACTTGACTTTATTGCATCCAATGATTGTAATATTGGTGGAAATGTCTTTACCGAAACGGGAAGAAGTGTACTTGATGAAGAGCCAAATGAAGAAGTGGCGAAGTTCTACAAGTTACTTAATGAAATGAACGAACAACTTTACGAGGGATCAAAATATTCAAAATTGTCCTTTTACATTAGCCTATTTCACTTAAAATGTTTGGGAGGGTGGACCGGAAACTCTTTTACAATGTTGTTAGAGTTTTTGAGAGATATGTTTCCGTTTGCAAAAATCCCTCAGTCCTGTCAAGATATGAAGAAACTAATAAAAGATTTAGGCCTTGGTACGAAAAAATTCATAGTTGCCCAAATCACTCCATGTTGTACTGGGGTGATTGGAAAAACCAAAATTCTTGTCATGTTTGCGGTAATCCTCGTTGGATGAATAGGAATATAGTAGATGTGAATATCGATGAAGGTGAGGCACAGTTAAGAAAGAAGCCAGTCAAGATTTTGCAATATTTTCCACTAATACCGAGGCTTCAAAGGCTTTCATGTCATCAAAGACAACTGAGTTTATGAGGTGGCATCATGATCAATGAACTGATGATGTATTATTAAGGCATCCTACGGATTCTTTAGCTTAAAAATCATTTGACACTAAATTTCCAAGCTTTACAAGCGATCCTCGAAATGTGAGGCTTGGGCTAGCAGCTGACGGATTTAATCCTTTTAGAATCATGAGTACTTCGTATAGTACATGGCCTGTTGTGCTTGTTCCTTACAATTTGTCTCCGTGGATTTGCATGAAACAATCTTCTTTTACCTTATCTATGATTATCCTTGGAGAGAAAGATCCTAGAAATGATATTGACATTTATATGTAGCCACTTATTGAAGAGTTGAAACAATTATAGGCGGGCGTTGAAATATATGATGTCTTCAAAAAGGAGAATTTTTATTTACGACAGCCTTGTTGTGAACTATTAATGATTTCTCAGCTTATGCCAATTTATCTGGTTCAAGTACCAAAGGACGTTATGCTTGTCCTTGTTGTGTGGCGCAAACATGTTCGAAGTGGTTATATAATGGGAAGAAGTTTTCTTATATGGGGCACCATCGGTGGTTAGATGGAAATCATATATTTAGATTTCAGAGGACACCATTTGATGGTACTAAAGAGTTCAGAGAAGCTCCTGAGTAGACCATTGGATTTAAAATCTTGTTCACGTTAAAAGATATCAATTTCAGTTATGGGAAGATGAATCAACAACACAATACACAAACAAAGAGAAGATTGAGGGATGAATTTGATTATGAATCTGATGAAGAGGATGATCCTAATAAGGCAGACTTGTGGAAAAAAAGAAGTATCTTTTTTTGAGTTGCCTTATTAGGAGCATCACATTTTACGACACAATCTTGATGTCATGCATATTGAGGAAAATGTTTGCGAGAACATCATTGGGACAATACTTGGTGCACTTGCTAATCCATCTCCCTGTGAAGCAATACTTGGTGGACCGGTTTTCTATCGATGGATGTATCCTATAGAAATGTGTTAATTTATTTGTAAAGTATTCATTCATTCACCTCTATACCTTTAGTTACAACTTTTGATAATGTTGTATATCGTGTTTAGGTTCCTATACAAATTGAAGTCTTATTGTCATAATAAGCATTATCCAAAAGGATCTATTGCTGAAGGTTACTTGGCAGAGGAGTGTATGACTTTCTGTTCTCGATATTTAGAAGATGTTGAAACAAGACTGAATAGACCAAGTAGAAATGTTGGGCTCACTGATCATAACTTGGCCGAAACTTATTTATTTCAAAGTTATGGAGAACCAATCGGTAAAGTTGAATTTGCAGAATTAGATGATAGATCTTGGGTACAAGCACATCCATATGTTCTTTTTCACCACGATTCAATTGAACCATTACACAAGTAAGTTATAGAATTTGATAAATATTCATCTTTTTAATTTGTTTGTCCTCTAACTAATTAAACCTCTTTTTAACATAGTGAGTACAAACAAATCTTGAGATCTTGTTCACGCTCCTGAAGATTACAACATCGAGAGATTAATAAGTTATTCACCAAATCTTTTCATGAATGGTTAAGCTAAACGGTATGCAATTGAAGCTTTCAATGACAAATAATAATGTATTCTCATAACATTTATAATTACTCAATTTACTTTCAATTCGATAGGTTTGGAGTGGGAAGGACGTCAATGACGAAGTTAAATGGCTTTCTCAAGGTCCAAATAGAGTAGTAAAAAGATATAGTGTCTTCCTCATCAATGGATTTAGATTTCATACAAAATACTGTGAGAGATTGAGGAGAACTCAAAATTGTGAAATTGTTGTTAATTCTTCATTTACAAGTTATGCTAGTGCTAGGGACAGAAATCCTATTGAGGGAAATGTGGAGTATTACGGACTTCTTATTGACATTATTGTGTTGGATTACTATGGCAAATGAAAAGTTGTCTTATTTCGATATGATTGGGCTGTTGTTAATACTGCTCGCGGAATTAGAAAAGATCAATTTGGTTTTACAATGGTGAATTTCTCTCGCTTGATTCACACTGGACAACAATTGATAGACAAGCCGTATGTATTTCTTCTCAAGTGAAACAAGTTTTTTATTCGAAAGATCCAACTGATGAGGGTTGGTACGTTGTACTCCAAAACACCCCTAGAGACTTGTTTGACATGGGCAATGAAAGTGGAGATGACATCGTTGAAAGATTAGAAACTTTTCCTTTTCCAGAACAAAACTTAAATGAAAATATCCCTAGTACTAGTACATAATTTCAATGGGTTCGCCAGGATGTGGATGAAGATGTTTACGAATTATGATGTAGTAAGATTTTATGACTTTTTAATTATATGTAATATTATAATTTAAATCGTAATAAACAATGCCTAGAAGAAGATTACGAGATCTAAGTATTGTTCAGAATACTCCAAATTCGGAAAAACAAATGGTGAACAACAGACTGCTATTGGATCTTCAAATGTTTCGGAAACACCTAACGAGCTTGTAGAAATTCAACGTAATGTTAAATTTAATTTACATACGTGTTGACTTTTATTATTAATTTCTTTTTCAAATTCTTATATTATAATATACCATTTTTCAGCTGAAAGCGGTGGGTCACGCAGAACTCGAGGACATACGCTACTAAAAGATTTATATGAGTTAAATCCTGTCGAGCATGTCAAAGTATCTAGAAACAATCTTGGTTAGCCTATTGGATCAGAAGCTCGACTTTTAACAGGATATTTGGGCATTATAGCATGAAATGCCAATATGTTGCCTATCAAATGCCTGATAGTGACAAAAATCAAGCTCTCGATAATATTAAGGTAACAAAACATTAATGTAATTTATAATACTTTGGTTTAAGTTTCATTTATATTTATTTTCTAAACTTGTGTTTTTTTAGGAGAGATTTTCTTTAGAGGTCTTGAATGCTTATATTAAGAAGGCATTGGGAAAAAATGGAGAGACCATAAAACCACTTTAAAAAAATTATTTTAAGAAAGATATAAGCCTCAAAGAGAAATTGCGAAATGTCCCGCCGGGAATGCTGAGGTACCAATGGAAAGATGCGGTTAGATTCTAGAATTCAAAGAAAAGAAAGGTATTATGTACTTCCAAACTCTTATAATTATTTCAGTTTATAGTATTGACTATATACATAATAATAATTTCATAATGTAGGATCGTGAGCGAGTTGGAACAAGCAGCAGGCAAAAACAAAAATTCACGCACACAACAGGGTCGAAAAGTTTTGCTTGTGTAGCTGAGGCCGAGGTATTTTGAATTTATTAATTGTGTCAAATATTAAAATTTTTCTATTAAATAATATTTTTACTACTATATTGTAGGAACTCTCATCTAGTTAAAAAGTTGGACGCCTTCAGCTTTTTGACATTACACATAAGAAGAAAGATGAATCTCCAATGACTTCTGAAGCTGGAGAAATTATGGTATATTTACTTAATAAAATTTGATTTATTTTAAATATTTATAATGTTTAATCATAATGGTTTAATTATAATGGAATATTCATTGTTAGTAGTTTTAAATAATGTTAAGTTATGTTGTATTTGTTTTTATTATATATTTCGTTTCTAACTCTTTGATTGATTTATTAGGATAAACTAAAGGATAAAAAAGTGGGGTATAAAACGATTGCTTCGAGTGATAGTTCTGTTAATCTTGAGGAAATTGATAATAGAATTATTACTGAAGTTTTGGGTCCTGAAAGGTATGGTCGAGTTCGATTTCAAGGATTTGGTGTTAACCCAACCCAATATTTTGGATCCAGCTCGCAGCAATACATGCCTTCGGGGAGTCAACCTCAGGATGAAGTTCGGAGGTTAAGAGACCAAATCGCTCAGATACAAGCAAGCACAATTGAGCAAATTACTCAACTTAAAGCAAAGCCAGCAGCGCGGGAAGCAAAGCAAAACAAAAAATACAATAAACTCTAGCTACAACTTTAGAATATGATGAAGATGTTTCAGCAGTCGTAGAATCCACAATCTTAGATGTTTATTTTATTATTGTAAGAATGTTTTAACAATATAACTTTTAACATTATTGTAAAATTTTTTTGTTATTTCATTTATTAATTTAGATAATATATCTTTTGTTAGATTTTTGAAGTATCATTTAGATTTGCTTCTAGTGGTTGGATTTGATATTACAGGAAGGGTTGTATATGAATGAAAATAGGATATCAGAAATATGTTAAAATTAGTGGCGTTTTTGAGAAAATCGCCGCTAAAGGTCATGTTCTTTAGCGTCATTAGTATGAAAAGTGCCGCTAAAGGTCATGTTCTTTAACGGCATTTTTTATAAAAGCGCCGCTAAAGGTCAAGTTCTTTAGCGGCGTTTTTGAGAAAAGCGCCGCTACAGGTCACGTTCTTTAGTGGCGTTTGTGTGAAAAGCACCACTAAAGGTCACGTTCTTTAGCAGCGTTTGTGTGAAAAGCGCCCCTAAAGGTCACGTTCTTTAGCGAGTTTGTGTGAAAAGCGTCGCTAAAGGTCACGTTCTTTAATGGCGCTTTCTCAAAAAAGGCCGCTGAAAGTCATGTTCTTTAGCAGCCTTTTTTTACATAAACACCGCAAAATGTTAGCGGCATTTTTTGTGACGCTTGTAAAAACGCCGCTAAAGGCCTAAAAAAATGCCGCTAAAAACCTATTTTTCTGTAATGTAAATTCTTGTGTATATTCTCTCTCTTTCTTTTCCCCTTTCTTTCCTCTTTTATAGAGTAGGTCCCCCTCTCTCAACACACACTTTTTCTCCCTCCTTTTCAAGTGGATTTATCTGGTACACATCCAGTTGGCTGAGAGTGACAAGGACAAAGTGTTGCATCAACATCTTCCTGGAATTGCCATGGTGTTTAGGCTTGAAATATTCCCAACCTTTTGTCATGACAATACTGCATTCCTTCATTTCTCTTCTTCATGCCTACACCTGCTACAAACATAAACAATTCATTTCCTTCTACCAACAAAAGTAACATATAGTAACATTGAAAGCAAAATCCAAATTTCATGATGTAATGTTATAAAAATATCCTAAAAATGCAAATATATCCACTTAAGCACATACAATTAATCAAGTTTAGAGGTCTGTAATATAACTCTTTTCAAGAGTTATCACCTATTCATCCGCCATGTGGACCATTTAGATATTTTATGGGCTTGATAGATGCATCTAGTAGATGGTCACATGTATGTTTCTTATCGACTCGCGACCTGGTATTTGCGAGGCTACTTGCTCAAATAATTTCATTAAGAGCACAATTTCCAGATTATGAAATAAAAACTATTCGTTTTGATAATGCTGGTGAGTTTACATCTTAAGTTTTCAATGATTATTGTATGTCGATTAGGATAAAAGTTGAACATCTTGTAGCTCATGTTCACACATAAAATGGTTTAGTTGAATCATTTATCAAATACCTCCAACTAATAGCTAGGCCATTGGTTATGAGAACAAAGCTCCTTATTACAGCCTGGGGATATGCCCTTTTCATGCAGCAGCACTTGTGTGCATCAGACCAACAAGTTACAATAAATACTCCCCATTACAATTGGGTTTTGGTCAAGATCCAAATATTTCCCATCTTAGAATTTTTGGATGTGTGGTATATGTTCCAATTACTTCACCACAACGAACAAAGATGGGTCCTCAAAGGAGGTTCAGAATATATGTGTTATGAATCACATTCTATAATTAAGTATGTTGAACTATTAACTGCAGATTTATTTACTACACGATTTGTTTATTGTCACTTTAATGAAATAATATTCCCAACATTAGGGAGAGGGAAAATACAACTAGTAAAAGAACTTACATGGAATGGATCATCATTATCTCAATTAAATCCTCATACAAGTAAATGTGACAAAAAAAGTTCAAAGGATCATACATTTGCAAGACCTCGCCAATCAACTGGCATATTCATCTACTGACCTAAAGAGAATTACAAAATCTCACATACCAGCTGAAAATGATTCAATACAAATTGATATTATAACACCCCAAACCTGGCCTAGACGTTATGGCCGAATCTGGCGGCGTCACATGAGAGTGTTTTTAGAAAATCTTAGCAAGTTAAAAATCGTTCAGTTCATTATCGTTACTTAAGTCGTGAAATCTCCGATCTGATTATTAGGTGAACACATTTCATTATCGCGGAACCTAAACATCATAAATTCATTAATCAATAGCTTAATAGTTTAAAATCTCAGAATAACTTAAAAATAGTTCAAGTTCAAAGACATTTTAATCCCAAAAATAAATATTTAGAATAAAGCAGACAAAATAGAATGTTACTCAAAAATCCATAAATGTCCAATAGTGGTCACCATCGAGCCCTCTGTCGTATCGATCCGTCTACTGCTGAGGATTACCTGACAGACAAATAAACAAAGGGGTAAGTTTTCGTAAACTCAATGTGTACATCCCCACAAACAGCATGCACACAAATAGATAACAAAATACAGACAATTTGGCTTTAGCCATGCAGGTATCGCATGCATAACAAATCAGATATCAGGAAACATGCCCACCAACCCTGTACGGCATCTTCGCCCAGCCCAACACACCATGTGGGGATAGAATCGACCCACCCAACCCTACACACCAAGTATGGGGATATAATCAACCCATCCAATCCTACACACCATAAGGTACCGTAAAATAGTACATAATAGATATATGCAGGTAGCTGCCAGATAACAGGCTAATCGCCTCTCAGACTTCCTTCTCTTCACAACCATTCCCAACCCAATGCAATGCAACATATATATCATGACATGCTTATATGAAAATATCAGATCTTATCAAAATCATGGTAGAACAGATATACGAAATCAGATAAATACACATGCTTATAATAACATGCTTTTGCATACAATTTAGTAATCAATCAGAGTATGGGGTTTAAGTAACGCTTCTCGCCCCTATAGTCAGGTCACAGTCGACTTAGGTGACCTGTGCAACCTTACAGAACATTTCAAACAAATTGGGCTCACACGCCAGTGTGCCTAGCCCGTGTGCGCCCACACGGTCCTGTGGCCTACACGACCCAACTTGGCTTTTCCCGTGTGGATCACACGGCCTAGCCCAAAATCCCACACGCCCGTGTGGTTCACCCGTGTGACCCACACGCCCATACGGTCTACACTGCCCAATTGGTCGAGCCTGTGCCTCGTACACGGCCTCGCTAGCCTCACACGCTTGTGCCTGTCACGGCCGTGTTGCACGCGTATGGCTTGGCTCGTCAGTGACACGCCTGTGTCCCGCGACGCAGGCTACCACACGGGCAGACCACACGCCCATGTAGCGTCGACAAGCCACTTTTCAGCTTTCACCGAAACTTCTTTTCTACGCGATCAGAGTACAAACCTGATTTGTTTTCGCTGCTAATCAACCACGAGCACTCCAAAGCCTAAGATTGACAATACCGAGCCAAAATCAGTTACTTAAATTGACCTTCTGAAGAACTACCAAATCCCGAAAGAGAGATCTACTTACCTTCAATGAAGAGCGGTGTTTCTTTACTATTTAGAACTCGATTACTGATCTACAAAGCCTTGAATATCCTTTAAACAGCAAACAAAAACCCTCTTAAACGATCTCCAAAGAAAATCACACAACTTGATAAAGCAATACTTACCAAATCGATAGAACTGCTAGTGATATGCCTAAGCTTATCGAAAAAGAAGAAAACGAAGGGAAGAAGGAAAAAGAGAAGGAAATTTTTGGCAACAAGGGGTTTTGGGAAAAAGAAAACGGCAAAGAGCAAGAACTTTTGTTAAAAAGAAGGGAATAAGCCCTAATTATCCCTAAACCCCATTTTAGATTTCTGATAAAGCCCAACTTTTAGCCAAAACTTGCAGAAAAAATAATCCCATCGCCACTGCAATGAATCGAACTCGAGACCCTAAGCATAATCCCTTGCCATTTAACCACTAGACTAGCAGGCCCATTCTGTTAGGTTTTTAACAATAATTTCTTATAAGCCTGTTGACCTAAAGTCAGGCTTTAATCAAATAAAAACCCAAAATTTAGCCCAAGTTAAAGCTTGAACTTAGGACCTCCCAAACACACCCTAGAGCACATAACCACTTAAACCAACACGTTTAAAGCAAAAAATAACACAGACCCAGTTGTTCAGTTATTTCCATACTCAACCATTAAGAAAGCCGAAATTAAAGAAATTTGGGGCATTACAACTCTACCCCCTTAAAGAAAATTCGTCCTCGAATTTTACCTGATCAGAAAAGGTGAGGATACTACTGACGCATCCAATCCTCTAGCTCCCAAGTAGCCTCCTTAGTGCTATGATTCTGCCACAACACCTTCACCAAGGAATAGATTTCCTACGCAGAATCTTAACATCACGATCTAAAATCTGAACTGGCTCCTCCTCAAATGTCAGATCTAGTCTAACTTCTGTCGCCTCCACAGGCATAATGTGAGTAGGATCGAAGCGATAGCATCTCAACATCGACACGTGAAATACGTCTTGTATACGATCCAACTCTGGAGGAAGATTTAACTGATATGCGATTGGTCCCACTCACTTCAGAATCCGGTACGGCTTAATAAATTGAGGACTCAACTTGCCCTTACAACTGAACCTCAGAACCTTATTCTATGACGAGACCTTAAGAAAAACCATGTCTCTCACAGAATACTCGATGTCCTTCTTTTTCAAATCTGAATAGGACTTTTGTATATCAGAAGTCGCTTTCAGTCGATCAAGAATCACGTGGACCTTATCCTTAGTATCTGATACTAACTCTGGACCCAGAATACGTCCCTCACCTAACTCAGTCCAGTACAAAGGAATGCGACACTTACGATCATAAAGTGCTTTGTACGGTGCCATCTGAATACTAGATTGATAGCTGTTAGTGTAAGCGAACTCCGCCAATAGCAAGTACTCCTCCCAACTACCACAAAAATCCATGACACAACCCTTCAACATATCCTCTAATATTTGAATCATCCTCTCTGACTGACCATCTGTCTGAGGATGAAAAGCAGTACGGAAATCCAGACTAGAACCTAAAGCTTCATGAAGTTTCTGCCAAAATCGAGATGTAAAACGAGGATCCCTATTGGAGATGATCAAAATAGGAACCCCATGCAACCTCACTATCTCAGAAATGTAGAGCTTAGCTAGCTTTTGCAAGGAGATGTCCTTCCTAACAGGAATGAAATGTGCAGACTTGGTCAATTGATCCATGGCGACCCACACAGAATCCTTCTTAGTGGGTGTTAGAGGCAACTCATTAATGAAGTCCATTGTTACTCGCTCCCATTTCCACATTAGTATCCTTACTAGCTGAAGCAAACCCGAAGGTAACTGATGCTCAGCCTTAACCTGCTGGCAAGTCAAACAATGAGCAACAATGTCTATCACCTCACACTTCAACCCTGGCCACCAGTATAACTCTCGAAGATCCCTATACATTTTGTTGCCCCTCGGATGCATAGCGTAAGGGCTACTATGCACCTCCTTCAAAATCGACAACCTCAAATCCCCATCATTAGGTACACAGATCCAATCTCGAAAACGCAACACCCCATCACTGTTAATCCCAAAATCAGTAGTAGTCCCAGTCTCAACTTGACGAAATCGCAACTGAAGAGACTCATCTCCTAACTGCTTATCCTTAATCTGACCCAGCCACATTGGCCTAACCTGCAACTCAGCCAGGAGACTCCCATCGTCATAAAGATGCAGTCTAGCGAACAACACTCTCAAATCAGCCACAGCCATACAGCTTAATGCATCGACCACCACATTGGGCTTTTCAGTGTGATACTCAATACTACAGTTGTAGTCCTTGAGCAGCTCAACCCACCGACGCTGCCTAAGATTCAACTCCTTCTGAGTGAGGAGATACTTGAGGCTCTTGTGATTAGTGTAAATGGTACACTTCTCACTGTACAGATAGTGCCTCCAAATCTTCAATGCAAAGACAACTGCCACCAACTCCAAATCATGTGTCGGATAATTAACCTCTAGGGTCTTAAGCTGTCATGATGCATATGCAACTATCTTACCGTTTTGCATTAAGACGTAACCTAAACCCACATGTGACGCATCACTGTAAACCACGAAGTTCTTACCAAGCTCAGGTTGTATCAGAACTGGAGCCTGAGTCAAAACTATTTTGAGCTTCTCGAAGCTCTCTTACTGTGCGTCAGTCCAAATAAAAGGAACTCCTTTGCACAACAACATAGTCAACGACACTGCGATTAATGAGAACCCCTCTACAAAACATCCGTAATATCCAGCCAGTCCCAGAAAACTGTAGATCTTCGACACATTCTTCGGCTACTTTCAATGCATCACAGCCTCAATCATACGAGGATCTACTCGAATCCCCTCACCAGAAACCACATGCCTTAAAAAAGTTACCTCCCTAAGCCAGAACTCACACTTCGTGAACTTTGCACACAACTGTTTCTCACGAAGGATCTATAGAACCACTCTTAAATGCTCGTCACGCTCATCCTCAGGCTTAGAATACACCAAAATGTCATCGATGAACACCACCACAAATTGATCCAAGTAGGGCTGAAACACACGGTTCATCAAGTCCATAAATATCGTTGGTGCATTAGTTAACCCAAAGGACATAACTAGGAACTCATAATGCCCATAATGAGTTCTAAATGTCATCTTATGCACATCAGCCTCCTTTACCCTCAACTGATGATAACCTGACCACAGATCGCTTTTAGAAAACACTAAATCCCCTCTGAACTAATCGAATAAGTAGTCAATCCTCAGAAGTGGGTACTTATTCTTAATTGTCAACTTGTTTAATTGACGATAGTCGATACACATCCTTATTGTACCTCCTTCTTCTTTACGAACAGAATAGGTGCTCCCCACAAAGACACACTGGGATGAATAAACCCACAATCCAACAGCTCCTGAATCTGAGCCTTCAGTTCTATCAGCTCCTTTGGTGTCATTCGATAATGGGCGATAGACACCAGAGCTGTACCAGGAATCAATTCAATCCCAAATTCAACCTCACGACTCGGAGGTAATCCTGGTAATTCCTCTGGGAAAATATATGGAAAGTCCCTCATAGTATGAATGTCCTTAATCGAAGAGTCCACAGAATCAAAAACACTGATGTAGGCCAAGTATGCCTCACATCCTTTCCTCACCAGCTTATCTGCTACCAACGTAGATATCACATTACTTAGATAATTTCGTTGTTCTCCAATCATGACTACCTCATTATCCTCATCGATCCTCAAAACCACCTTCTTTTTAGCACAATCCAAACTTACATGATGCTTCACCAACCAGTCCATACCAAGAATTAAGTCGAACTCCCCAAACAAAAGTTCCATCAGATCAGCCAAAAATATTGTCCCTTGGACTTCCAATAGAACGTCCCTGAACAGCTTACTAAACCTAATGGTCTGCCCCAGCAGACTCACCATGGAAATCTCACTAGAAGTACTCTCATGTGAAATCCCCAAGGTCTCAGACACAGAACATGCAACATAAGAATGCATAGAGCCTACGTCTATAGTGCGACATAAGGTACATTAAAAATAAAAAAATGTACCCGTGATGACGTCTGGAGAATCTTCATCCTCACGGCGACATGCAGCATAGACAAGTACAGGTTACCTCGCCTCAGTTGGCCCAGCACCTCAGCCCGGTGCTCTCTGTCCTCGGCCCATACCGTTACCACCCCTAGCCTGGCCTCGGCCCCTAAGTGGCTGCTGAACTACCCTTGATGACTGTGCAGTCTCAGTAGCCAGAGCTTGCATCTGGTTACCCCTCAGTGGAAAATCCTTAACTTGATGCTCTGTCAACCCACACCTCAAACAAGCTCCAGTAGACCTCCAACACTCGCCCGGATGGCGTTTGTTACAAAGCTGACAAATCGCCACACCAGCAGGTGCAACAGTAGGCCCGACTCTCTCGGGCTGATCAGATCTGGCCTTTCTGTTAGGCCTCATCCCAGTACCAGAAGACTCAGAATCCCTCTTAACCTTTCTTTTCTCATGGTTTTGATGCTCAGAGTGCTTGACCTCCTCCGATATCTTGGCCTTCTCAACCAATAGGGCAAACTAACGCTCCCTCTGCGGAGCTATCAGGACCCTCAAGTTATCCCTAAGGCCGTCCTCAAAATGAACACAACGCTCATACTCAGTCGCCACCATGCCTCGTGCATAATGACTCATCCTCAGAAACTCGGCCTTATACTCGACCACCGAACGATCTCCCTGAGTAAGATTTAGGAACTCACGCATCCCAGCGTCAAGATAACTGGCCCCCACATACTTGCTCTGGAAGGCTATCTTAAACAAATCCCACATCAGACTGTTAGGCTGAGTTCCATTACTAACCGTCAGTCACCACTGATATGCTTCATCGCGAAGCAACGAAACAGCCCCCTTGAGCTTCTACTCGACAGTAAAATCCAGATCATCCATAATACGCTCCGTGGCCTCCATCCAGTACTCAGTCACATTAGGAGCAACTCTAGCGATGCCCCTAAATACCACAACCCCATTGGACCAGAGTCATTCTGTAACCAACCCACGGCCTCCAAATCTAGCATTAGCCTTAGCAACCCCCTCCAGGATTCGCAGCATGGCCTGGGACAATATGTCGTCCCTAGCTGCACGGTCCTGAGACTCAGCACCAGTTTCAGTAATAGGTGATGCTAGCGTCTTGCTAGTGTCCAAATTAGGGATCGTATCAGATGCGAAGGACTCAGCTCGAATCCCTCTACGGCCTCTATCTTGGCTTCTAATACCCCGTCCACGAGTACCACGTGTGCTCATCGTAATTATCAAATTAATCTGTATTTAGAAGTTTTATGCACATTTGTTTACAGTTTCGATAATCATTAATAGATATTTTATGCAATATGGTAATAGAGTTTCAGAGTCGGTTATCGCGAGTAGTAAACTAACTACGGTTTTCAGTTTACACTACTTAAAGTGTTTCATAAAACATACACAGTATTTCAGACAGATATAGACAAAATTTTCAGTATAAGCATGCTTTCAACTAGTACATATCAGAGTTTCAGAAAACTTACTGGATTGGCGTCGGAGACCCAGTGAACCACTTATTTATCAAAAATATTTCAAATCATTTTACCATTTACTTTCCAAAACTCGTTCTTTTTACTGCCCAAATCCACAGTCGAGTTTTTGCATACTTGGTTCTGGTACCACTAAATGTAACACCCTAAACCCAGCCTAGACGTTATGGCAGAATCTGGCAGCGCCACATGAGAGTGCTTTTAGAAAATCTTAACAAGTTAAAAATTGTTCAATTCATTATCATTACTTAAGTCGTGAAATCTTCGATCTGATTATTAAGTGAACACATTTCATTATCGCAGAAGCTAAACATCATAAATTCATTAATCAATAGCTTAATAGTTTAAAATCCCGGAATAACTTAAAAATAGTTCAAGTTCAAAGACATTTTAATCCCAAAAATAAATATTTAGAATAAAGCAGACAAAATAGAATGTTACTCAAAAATCCATAAATGTCCAACAGTAGTCACCATTGAGCCCTTCGCCGCACCGACCTGTTTACTGCTGAGGATTACTTGACAAACAAATAAACGATGGGGTGAGTTTTTGCAAACTCAGTGTGTACATCCCCACAAACAGCATGCATACAAACAGATAAAGAATATAGACAATTCGGCCTTAGCCATGCAGGTATCGTATGCATAACAAATCAGATATCAGGAAACATGCCCAACAACCCTAAACACCATCTTCAACCAGGCCAACACACCATGTGGGGATAGAATCAACCCACCCAACCCTACATACCAAGTATGGAGATATAATCAACCCATCCAACCCTACACACGATAAGGTACCGTAAAATAGTACATAATAGATATATGCAGCGTAGTTGCCAAATAACAGGCTAATCGCCTCTCATACTTTCTTCTCTTCACAACAATTCCCAACCCAATGCAATGCAACATACATATCATGACATGCTTATATGCAGATATCAAATCTTATCAAAATCATGGCAGAACAGATATACAGAATCAGACAGATACACATGCTTATAATAACATGCTTTTCCATACAATTTAGTAATCAATCAGAGTATGGGGTTTAAGTAACACTTACCGCCCCTACAGTCAGGTCACAGTCAACTTAGGTGACCCGTGCAACCTTACAGAACATTTCAAACAAATTGGCCAACACGGCCTGGCCCAAAATCCCACATGACCATGTGGTTCACCCGTGTAACCCACACGCCTGTGCGGTCTAACGACCCAATTGGTCGAGCCCGTGCCTCGCACACGGCCTCGCCAGCCTTACACGCCTGTGTCTGTCCCACCCGTGTGCCACGAGCACCGCTTGGATTGTCAATGACACGCCCATATCCCGCGACGTAGGATACCAAACGAGCAGACCACACGTCCGTGTAGCGTCGATAGGCCACTTTTTGGCTTTCACCGAAACTCATTTTCTACGCGATCAGAGTACACATCTGATTCATTTTTGCTGCTAATCCAACCACGAGCAGTCCAAAGCCTAAGATTGACAATACCGAGCCCAAATCAGTCACTTAAATAGACGTCCTTAAGAACTGCTAAATCCCGAAAGAGAGATCTACTTACCTTCAATGAAGAACGGTGTTTCCTTACAGTTTAGAACACGATTACTGATCTATAGAGCCTTGAATATCCCTTAAACAACAAACAAAAACCCTCTTAAACGATCTCCAAAGAAAATCATACAACTTGATAAAGTGATACTTACCAAATCGGCATAATCGCTAGTGATACGCCTAAGCTTATCGAAAAGAAGAAAATGGAGGGAATAAGGAAAAAGAGAAAAAAAATTTCGGCAGCAAGGGGTTTTAAGGAAAAAAGGCAGAGAGCAAGAACTTTTGTTAAAAAGAAGGGAATAAGCCCTAATTATCACTAAACCCCAATTCAGATTTCTGATAAAGCCCAACTCTTAGCCAAAACTTGCAGCAAAAATAATCCCATTGCCACTGGAGGGAATTAAACTCCAGACCCTAAGCGTAATCCCTTGCCACTTAACCACTAGACCAGCAGGCCCATTCTGTTAGGTTTTTACCAACAATTCCTTATAAGCCCACCGATCTAAAGTCAGGCTTTATTCAAATAAAAACCCAAAATTTAGCCCAAGTCAAAGCTTGAACTTAGGACCTCCCAAACACACCCCAGAGCACATAACCACTTAAACCAACATGTTTAAATTCAAAAATAACACAAACCTAGTTGTTCAATTATTTCCATACTCAACCATTATAAAAGTCGAAATTAAAAAAATTTAAGGCGTTACAGATATCCCAATAGAGAAAACTTCTAGTGCAAAAAAAAAGTAATCCATGCCTGAAGCGTGGAACACTAGTTGGTTCTAAAGATGAAAATCCTTATAAGAGGAAAGGAGTAAATATTCAAGGTGATGATATTGTGGAGACAAGTGATGCGTACTCGTATTCGTGAATTCGATTACAAGATGTTGAATTGTTTGATCGTCTAATGCTAGATCATTTTGAAATAGGTCTTAAAATGAAAGTGGGATCAATGGTTATTGATTTAAAGGAAATGATGGAAATTGTGAGGATGGATAACTTGCACGAGATGAACACTTAGAAAGGAACCAGCGAAATGAAAGATCATGACTCGATTTCTATAAAGTGAAGAAACAAACAAGTTTATAGAAAGAAAATTATGACCTTCTATTTAGAAAAATAAGAACCAACAGTATAGGGTTTGATGCCATAAAGAAATCCTTGATAAGTCCACCTAAGTTTTTTCAAGAACAAAGAGATAAAATTCTCACAAATTATAAAAATGTTCATTAGCCAACGGTGGTTTCGGGACCACAAATCCGATGAGAAAAAAATATATTTTTATTATATTTATATGGTCTACGACTTCACAGGATAATTTCATGAAAATTTTGTTCAAAAATTTCGATGTTTGGGCATTCAATTTAGTCAAAAGGACTAAATTGTAAAAGTGCAAAAGTTGAGTTCTACATGTTAGAGGAGTCCAATTCTTATGAAATTTTAAATTGGTGGTCCTTAAATGGTAATTAGACCATTGGTTAATTTTTTGGACAAAAATAGACATGAAATAGGTGAAATAGGATATTTTTAAGTCAGGGGCATTTTGGTCATTTAGTAATTAAAAAGAATTAAAAAAATTAAAAGCCAATTTTTGTCCATCTTCAACCTTATGGCAGAATTTCACAAGGGGAAACCATGGCTAGGGTTTTTCAAGCTTCCAAGCTTGATTGTAAGTCCGTTGTAGCCTCATTTTTTAATAATTTTTTCATTTTTGAGATCCTCGTAACTCGGTTTAGCTATTTTTACCATTATTTTAACCTATGGTTTGTGTTTAAAATTTAACCATGGATGAAATACATGTTTTTTGATGTTTTATGGAAGAATATGAAAGTTTGGAGTATGATAAACAACTTTTTACTAAGTGATTTTTGATGAAATTTCATAAAAGGACCTATTTGTAAAAGTTGTAAAATATGTGTAGGAAATGTGATTTAGTGAAAAATGTGGGCTTCTATAAGAGGGAATATGAATCGGCTAGGCTTGGGTATTGAGAAAAATGGATACATTTTATTTTACGAGCCTAGGGGCAAATTTGTAAATATGTAAAACTTTAGGGCCAAAAATATAATTTTGCCATAATATGATTTTTGGACTGATTTTAATTGTATAATAATTTAATAAGTCGAATGTGATATTATAGATCAAGAAAAAAGAAGTTCGGACTTAGAACAGGGGAAAAACGAGTATAGATGATTTGGTCCTTTTCGCCATTTTAAGTCGAAGTAAGTTTGTATGTTAATAAATGTTATCGGATTGTGTTAATTATGCAATATTATTATATATTTATTAAATTGTAAAAATTAAAGTAAACTTTCGAATTGAGTAAAAACGCAGGATCGATTACGATCGTTACATAGTGAACTATGAATTGATGGTAAAAGACCATGGTTAGACCATGGCAATGTGCTAAGTGAAATAAGTGATTCGCATGTAAGACCATATCTAGTATATGACATTGTGCTAAGTGAAATAAGACCATGGCATCTAAGTGAAATAAGTCCATGGCAATGTGCTAAGTGAAATAAGTCCATGGCATCTAAGTGAAATAAGTCCATGGCATTGTGCTAAGTGAGAAATTTCCCGGTTGAGCCTTAGGAATAAAATAGCTTTGGACACAAGTGTGGTACTATGTGAAGGTGTAACACCCCTTACCCATATCCAAATCTGGGATAGGGTTCGAGGCGTTAGTGGACTTTAACACAAGCACACATATAAAACTGGGCCGTAACATTTCGTCCAAATTATACCGACTTATATACATACAAATTGTCCCTTATATGGGCCTAGGAGGCCCAAAACATACTTCGAAAGCGGTTCGGGACTAAATTGAGAACTTCGAAAATAATAGGAAGACTAAGAAATTTTTCTTGATTTGGAGAGTCACACGTCCGTGTGGGTAGGCCGTGTGGTCACACATGCCCGTGTGGCTTGGGACACGTCTGTGTCCTCAGCCTATGTAATTCTCTGTTTATAACGTCAACAACCAAATAAGATCACACGGCCAAGTCACACGCCCGTGTGCTTAGGCCATGTGGCGAATTAAATTCCAAAAATTAAGTGTAGACTTCACATGGCCTGGGTACACGCCCATGTCCTAAGGCTGTGTCCTTCACACGGCTGAGACACACGGTCGTGTCTCTGCCCATGTGTTTACTACTGGGCATTCTGTTTTGCATTATTAGGGTGTAGGGGACACACGACCGAATCAAACGCCCAGGGGCCAGACCATGTGTCACACACGGCCTAGACACATGCCCGTGTCTCTAACCGTGTGGACAATTTCTAGGCTATTTTCCAAGCCATTTGCCACCCTTAAACACTTACATACTTACATTCACTTCATGCCATGCAACATGGCACATTTGATTACTCAAGCTTTCACATTCATGGTTAAATTATGACTTGGTAATTTCAACATATCACCTATTCAAATTATCATGCTTTCATATGGCATTCCACACCAATTTCATATTTGTTTACCATCTTTACTAACCTACTTTCAAGGGACACACTTGCATCACCTATATTGTCATACACATTAATCATATTTCATACACCAAACATACATGCCATCCATCACACTCATTAACCATAAGCAACCATAACCACATTAAAGCATAAGCACATTTGCATGCATGCACCAATAATTAGGGTTACAACCCAATAATCAATATAACTTTCCTCTCATGGCCATATACAAAATAATCATAATACCTTCATGAGCCAACACATTTGGCTAATCAATATGACACAAAACAAAAAGGCCGAGTCCCTATACATGCCATACTCAAAATGATAAGACAAGCTATACCCAAATATTCAATTGATAGTGTGATTGAGTCTCTGAAGTTTTCCGATCCCTGAGCTAGCTCAGCGATACTATAAGAAAAGGAAAGGAAGGGGGGCTAAGCATTAAAGCTTAGTAAGTTCACATGCAAATAAAATACAACTGAAATAAGTATTACTCATACATTTAACATAAAGAACATAATCTTGCATTGTATCAAATCTCTTAAACTCATTCTTCATATATATATTTTTACCACAAGTTCATCATATCTTATGTCATTCTCATAAGTTCGATGTACATACCTGTGCCACTTGCACATAATAACTTACTTTCTCGTCTTTGATGTATTCATCAAGATTACTCATTGAACTTCCTTTAGAACTACCCGTTGAACACTCGAAATACTATTGGATACATCGGAATCTCGCACTTAAGCGCCTCATATGTAGCCAATGCTACCTCATATCACATATCCCATGTTGCTCACTTTCGAGCTACTCACGGGTCTGCTCACATATGCTATCAGGTATCTGCAACACATGCCGGACTACCCAGTTACCGATAGAATATGCGAGACCAGTACCCGAAAGCCAAAACATGTGTCACATACATCATGAACTCAGACCATAACTCAATGAGTTCAGATGCCACATATATCATGAACTCAAACAACAACTCAATTAGTTCAGATCACATAGTTCCTAGTGACATGTCACTTGTCTCCTAAAATATTCCTAAGGTTCAAATGGGATTCTTTAATGCCACATTTCTATTGAGCTTGTTCGTAATGTCGATTTGAATATCTATAGCACCAATCACATACTCATGGAATAATCAAGCATACTCATAATAGTAGTAAAGCATTAAAATTCATATGATATCAAGGCAATAGAAATATGACATAAAATCTCATATGAACTTACCATACATGCAATATTAAAGCATATAAAGTATTGTACATGTTGCATTATTTGCAAATGAACTTACCTCAGTACAAAAAGATAGGAACGAGCCTAATCCTCATAAACTTTATTTTTCCCCCAATCAAGACCCGAATCATGTTTTTCTTGATCTATAATGCCAAATTCAACTTGTTAAATACATACATTGCTCATATCGACCCATAACACATATTTTGGTAAAATTACCTTTTTACCCCTAACTTTTGACTTATTTACACTTTAGTCCTTAGGCTCGTAAAATGAAATGCATGCATTTTCTTTGTTACCCAAGCCTAGCCAGTTCATATTCTAACTCATATCAGCCCATATTTCACATTAAACCACATCTCTACTACCCATTTCTTCATGTTTTACAAATAAGTCCTTTTTAGGTGTTTTCACTAAAAAAAACTTATTAAAAGATGTTTATCACACACCAAACATTCATATTCCTCCATTAATCATCAAAATACAAACATGTCACACATTGGTCAAATTTCATACATGAACCCTAGCTCAAAATAATGGTAGAAATAGCTAGCTCGGTTGATGACAACTTCAAAAATGTAAATAACATTAAAAACGGGGCTTGGGAGCACTTACAATCAAGCTTGAAAGGTTGAAAACCCTACCTACGGAGCCCTTACAAATTTTGGCTAAGGTGGGAGAAGATGAACAAGATTTTTGCTGGGTTTTTCCCTTTTTATTCTTTTATTAACCAAATGACCAAAATGCCCTTAAGGCATTTCTTTCAAATTTTTCCTATTCATGCCTATTTTTGTCCAAAATTTTATAACTTGGTCAAATTGCTATTTAAGGACCTCTAATTAATAATCTAATGCAATTTCATGCTTGAAGCTTCTAGAAAACAAGTTTTACAACTTATTCAATTTAGTCTCTAAAGTCAAATTGGACACTTTAGGCATAGAATTTCTTCATGAAAATTTCACATAAACATACAATCTTATCATGGATCATGAAATAATCATTAAATAATTATTTCTATTTCAAATTTATGGTCTCAAAACCACTGTTTCGACTAGACCCTAATTCAGGATGTTAAAACTTTCCCTCTTTAAAGATTTTTGTCCCTGAAAATCTTACCGATAAAAAGGTTTGGGTATTGTTTTCTCATGGCCTCCTCGGCCTCCCATGTAGCCTCTTCAACCCCATGTATTTTCCATAACACTTTCTGTAACACCCCGAACCCGAGACCGTCGCCGGAGTCGAACACGAGGTGTTAACAGACTTCAAACCACTTATTAAAAATTTCCTGGACAAGCTGCCAATCTGCGTACTAGTCACTTTAAAAATCATATCTTGAGTTATGAAACTCGAAATCCAGTTCTGTAAATTTTCTCCAGAACTAGACTCATATATCTATATGGTAGAATTTTTTTAGAATTTTTGGTCAGGCCAATTGGTACAGTTTATTAGTTAAAATCGTACCTGTTCCTGGGTTCGACTACTCTGACCTTTGTGCATTACGACTTAGATATCTCCCTTTAAAGAGATTCAATACTTATGCCGTTTGTTTCTAATGAGACTAGAATCAAAAGGGAATCTATACATATAAGGCATGACTTCTAATTGTCTCTGATTAATTTATGGTGAATTTCTAAAGTCGGAACAGGGATCCAGAAATCGCTCTGGCCCTGTTTCACAAGAGTTTAATTATCTCCTAACATACAGCTCATATGGTCGTTTCGTTTCTTCCATATGAAAATAGACTCATCGAGCTTCGATTAAATAATTTATTAATTATTTAATTCCATTCCTACTATTTTTAGTGATTTTTCAATCTCACATCACTGCTACTGCCAGCATCTGTTACTAAAGCAACTATGCCTATTTCGTGATTTCTCCTTGATCTAACTAATAATTCATCATACATATCACAAATTATGATCATGACTAGCCATGCCAAAGGCTAATCATTGTCAAACATCTCCCTACTACACTATTGCCATATCATGAATTTTAACACCAAAAATAATCAACCATGACATATGGCATAAAAATCGAATAGGCCTCAACTATTATTCAACAAAAACCGAATTGGCCCAATATCAGTCATGACCACATTATAAAACCCATTTACTAAGATTTATAACTAAATATCATAGGACCCAAAGTCCAAATTAACATTTATGCCATTTTCGCATGGCTGAAAGTTTACATACCAAAGTTCAAACACAACATAATAGCCTATACATGCCGAAATGTTCTCCTAGACCGACTAAGAAGAAAGTACCAAAACTTGCTAGCTGGTGTGATGACTTCGATGACGGTCCCAAGCACGCAAAAAGACGAGTCCAAGAAACCTAAAGTAGGTGACAAGCAAACACCGAGTGAGTATATAACTCAGTAAGCCATAAGTATTACATAATCATCTATTAATAAATTATCACATGAGAAAACAAGTGAAAAGGGGTTAATTCTCTCCACCCATACCAACTATGCCATGGTTCCTTAGACCTTTAGGCTCAATATCATACAAAGTACTACATCAATTTTTCATATGCTACTCAACATGGTATTTGAGGCATTTTCCATGGATGCTTTCATTCTCGTTACATTCATGCAACTAAATAACATTCCCTCTATTCCACGATGAATCTCATGTACGTCACTTCAAGTATAATTATCACATAGGTTCAAAACTTATCAAGCAAGAATTCCAAATATAAACATAACGTCTATTAGCCACGAACTCAGGACACTTACTCGTCCGCTGTTCGTGACCAACTCAATAAGGTCGCACACTTAGTGTCAATAGTGCTTCAAAAACATATAGTAAGTCCGCACCCTTAGTGTTATATAATCAAACTCACACACTTAGTGCTTACATAATCAAACTCGCACACTTAGTGCTATATAATCAAACTTGCACACTTAGTGCTATGCAATTTAAACCCGCACACTTAGTGCCAATCTCAAGATCATAATTGTTTATACCCGCACACTTAGTGCCGAAATCAACATCTCAATACACCTCACCTCTTTTCTTTTTCATTCAATACTTTCATCACCCCATGCATACGTGTATATATATATTTATCGTTTCATTCGACATAATTACATAGACATTATGACTATTTAAATCAATACCAAATATATGCTTAATGACTTACCTTGTGTTGGGTAAAATAACTCCAAGTCGACTACTCGATGATCTTCGATTTCCCCTTGTTGGACGCCTCTCCTTTAGGATCTTGAGCTTAAACAAATAAATTAACTCATTCAACCGCCTTGCTACATATATTGGTATTCACATTTTAATGATTTTATGACATACGGAATGGCATGGTAAAATTTTTATCTTGCTACCTTGTGTTCTTAGCTATTCGGCTAATAACCTTATGCAATTACCATACTTTCAATAATCTAATCACACATGCATATGCATACTTGGACATTCGGCAATCACCTTGCTAATTTTATACTCAACATCACATAAGCTCCCAAGTGATGGCCGAATATGTATATCTATATTATCACCTATAATTCCTCAATCAGAACATTTCATCTCATGAACACTTGACCCATTTCTCACAAAAAATGAAACAACAACTAAAATGAACATCCCATTTTTATCCCATATAGCCGATTGCTTCATTTGTTACCCAACTAACAATTCAACAATTTCAACCTCATTACAACCTCTACCTATTCAATATAACATGAACACAATCCTCCACCCCTAAAGTAGATTCGGCAATCACTTAACCCATTTTAACCTCAACTTTCAAGTTAAAAGAAATTAACCACTCACCATCTCCTACATTACTATCCATTTTAATGACATTAACACATCTACTAAGAGTTTCAAACTTCTTGGCTGAATTTCAACCCCAAAATCCTAGGTCTAATCTATAGGATGAGTAGAATTGGAACTAACCATCTCAAACATGCATAGATTTTCAAGAATCATTCAATACATACCTCATTCTAGCCATCTTCCAAGCCAAAATCAAATAACCAAGTCTTCCTTCATTCTCCTCACTCACGACAATTGCCAAGAAAAAAAAGATGAACACTCCCTCTTCCCTCCTTATTTTATTCACCTTTTTTCTTTTTTAATTCCTTTTTATTTTAATTGTTAACTAAACAAAACATATTAAATTAGAATAAGTGGAGCTCCATCACCCCTTGGCCGGCCACTCTACTTCTTTTGGGTAAATTGACATGCAAAACCAACCTTTTTGGTACATGCACTAATAGATAATTTTAAATTAGCCTATCATATTTCACCATGTCTCATATTGATCCCTATTCAATAATTTCTCATGCAATTGGCAAAATTAGGGAATGAAACCTCCACATATGCATGTACACATATAATAAGCATAGAATATAGCAATTAATTATTTTTTATGACTCGGTTTTGTGGTCCCGAAACCACTTTCCGACTGGGGTCACACTAAGGCTGTCACACTTTCACCAAGGCAATGCTTTTGTTTCTCAATTGTTTAACTTCTCGTGCCAAAATCTTAACTGGTTCCTCCCCGTAAGTCATATCTGGTCGAATCTCAATTTATGACATTGAAATCACGTGTCAAGGATCTGATCTATATCAGTGCAACATAGACACATGAAATATATCATGAATCTTTTCCAACCCTCATGGTAAAGCCAACCGATAGGCAACTGGCCCTATTCTCTCAGTGATCTCATACGGCCCTATAAAACGAGGACTCAACTTGCCCTTCTTGCCAAATATCAAAACCTTTTTCCATGGAGACACTTTCAAAAATACCTTATCACCGACTTGATATTCAATTTCTTTCTATTTCAAATCTACATAGGATTTCTGTATATCTGAAGCGGGTTTCAAACACTCACAAATTACCTTCACTTTCTCTTCTGTTTCTTTGACTAAATTGACTCTGTGAATCTAATGCTCTCTGAGCTCGGTCCAATACAATGATGTTTGGCACTTACACCCATATAATGCCTCATAAGGCGCCATTTTCAAACTTGACTGATAACTATTGTTGTAGGCAAACTCCACCAATGGTAGGTACATTTCTCAACTACCTTGGAATTCCAATACACAACATCGGAGCATGTCTTCCAAGATTTGAATTACTCGCTCAGACTGTCCATTAATCTGTGGATGAAAAGTAGTGCTAAAATTCAGCTTTGTACCCAAAGCTTCTTGTAACTTTTTCCAAAACTGTGAAGTGAACCTTGGATCTTTATCCAATACAATCGATATAGGTACTCCTTGAAGTCTAAAAATTCACTAATGTACAATTCAGCTAACTTATCAAGTGAGTAATCGGTACGAAATGGAAAAAATGAGCTAATTTAGTCAATCTATCGACAATAACCCATATGGCATCTCTCTTTCTCGGAGTTAAAGGTAAACCTATCACAAATTCCATAGTAATCCGGTCCCATTTCCACTTGAGAACCATGATGGGCTGAAGTAAACATGAAGGTACTTGGTGTTCAGCCTTTACTTGCTGACAAACTAAGCATTTCGATACAAACTTTGAGATATCTCTTTTCATACCATTCCATTAATACATTTTCTTCAAGTCATTATACATTTTTGTACTTCCCGGGTGAACTAACAAACAACTATTGTGTGCCTCATGTAAAATATTCCTATTCAATTCAGGGTCGTTCAGAGCGCAAATCCTACCCACAGAATCTCAAACAACCATCAGAGTTACTCAAAAAATCTGGTTCACTGCTGGACTCACATTGAATTCTTTTAGCTTGCAATTCTTTATCAACTTTTTGAGCACACAAATCTGTTGAACAAAAGTTGGTCTAGCTCTCAACTAGGCTAGAATTGAACCATCATCGAACCAAGTCAGTCGTGTATTCATAGCCCTCAAGGCAGACAACAACTTCCTACTCAAAGCATCAACGACCGCATTCGCCTTACCCAGATGATAAGCAATCATAAGCTCATAATCTTTTAACAGGTCTAACCATCTTCATTGCTGCAAGTTCAAATCCTTTTGAGTCATCAAGTACTTAAGACTTTTGTGATCAGTATAGACATGGTATTTTTCACCGAATAAATAATATTGCCAAATCTTTAAAGCAAACACTATAGTGACCAACTCTAAGTCATGTGTCAGATAGTTCTTCTCGTAAGGCTTCAATTGTCTCGAATCATAAGCTACAACTTTATCCTCTTACATAAGTACACATCCCAAACCATTTAAGAAAGTATCTGTAACAACCCGATTTAGGGCCTAGTCAGAACGCAGTCTCGGGACCACAGATCCGAGGATAGAAAAATTATTCTTATTATTTTTATGAGGTTATAGTATGATATTATTAGTGCATGAAAAATTTGGTGAGTTAATTTCAATGTTTTCAAGCCCGATTGCGAAAAAAGGACTGAATCGCATAAAAGGAAAAAGTTACATTTTAGTACCCAAATGAGTTAAATAGCTAGAGGATCAAAATTGAGGGCTTTTAAAGGGCAATTACACCCTTTTAATAGTGTTGGCTGGCCATGTGATGAATTTTAAACAAATAGTCAAAGTATTAGGTGGATGATGTCATGATTTAGTGAAAAAAAAACAATGCCTAAAAGTCTAGCTATCATTTCCTTCTTCTTCATCTTCTTTCTCCACCAAAAATATCATAAAAAATGGAGTTTTGAAAGCTGAAAACTTATAACAACATATTCCTCTCATAATGTAAGTGATCTTGATGATTTTCTTGATGATTTTCACATTTTTTAGTATGCTTGTTTCATAGGCTTTCAAATGAGGGGTCTATTTTGCATAATGATTGAAAGTTTAGGATGTTTCCATGAAAGTATTTGTGATGTTTTCTGAGTTTTTATGGAAGAATATGAGTCCTAGTTGTGTTAGAAACAACTTTTGTGAAAGGCGGGAGCATGAAAACACCTAAAAGGACTATTTTGCATAAGTTGCAAAATGAGTGGTTAGTGTGTAAAATAGTGAGAATTTGGGATTGCTATAGTAGTAAAAAAGAGTTTAGCTAGGCTTGAAATATGAAGAAATTCGATAAAAATCGATTTTTAGACATAGGGGTAAAATGGTCATTTTGCCAAGGCCTAGGGGCAAAATGGTCATTTTACCAAAGTTGTGAATTTATGAATGCCTAATTGTGTTTAGTGACTAAATGGATGCATATTGTTATTATAGATCAAGATTTGTCAAAATCGAGCCTAAACCAGGGCAAAGCCAAGCAATCCGACTAAGCCGACTAGTCAAGAACTTTTTGTAATCCGAGGTAAGTTGTATGTAAATAGTACAACTACATTGTTAATACTAGTGTTCATATTTTCATTGTACGAGTTGTTCAGTTATAAATTGTGAATGCTTTGCGATAATTGAGATAGTAGAAATATCCCGTCGAAACCTTAGGATATGAACTGGATATCCATGCGAAGACATTGGGTGATTTGTGAGCCAGTGTAAGACCATGTCTAGGACATGGCATCGGCATCCAGACGAGGGCTAGTGTAAGACATGCCTGGGACATGCTTCATCCATATTATGAGTGCCAGAATAAGACATGTCTGGGACATGCATCAGCCTCGACAGAGATAGCCAGTGTAAGACGTGTTTGGGACACGCATCGGCCAAGAGTTGTGCTAGTGTAAGACATGTCTGGGACATGCATCAGCATGCATATATGAGAGCCAATCTAAGACCATGCCTGGGGCATGGCATCAGCAATTTATTCCACGTTGAAGGTCTATAGAATATCCAATAATATCCTTAACGGTTCAATAGTGAAAGTTGTAGTTCAACTTTGATAAAGAAAGGGAAATCATGTTATGAGTGTTACAGGTACCTATACGATAAGCATGAGTAACGAGCTTAATTTATAAAATGAGACTCGAGTAGATGATAATGATTAAGTTAAGTTGTGTTTACCTTTGAGCTATAAGCATGATGGAAAATGGTGAGATTGTTGTTGTATATTTATTTATATACAACTTACTAAGCTTTATGCTTACTCTCTTTCCTTTCCCTTTTCTTTCAGTACTGCCAAATTGTTCGAGGATCCCTTGAAGTCAGAGATATCGATCACACTATTAGCCACAGCATTAGGTATAGTTTTATTTATATTTTTGAAGGTGGCATGTATAGGACTAGACTAGTAAGTTGTATTATTAAGAAATTGTTCATGTATTTTGGCTTAAGATAAAAGCCTTCCATTTTGTATTAAGCCTAGATGATGGCTAGTATTCATTTTGGTAATACATGTGATGTTCCTTCTTGAATGAATTGATGTCTTTTGGGATGGAATTAGCATATTGAAATGATATTGTGTAAGTTGTGCAAAATGGGTGATAAAATGGCTTGGAAGATAGCCTAGTTTGTCCACACGGGTGAGACACATGGGCGTGTGTCTAGACCGCTTGTGACAGACGACTCACCCCCATGGGTGTGTGTCATGGCCGTGCGTCCCCTGCACTTAAAACTTTAAAGTAATTTTAGTACACGGACAGGCCACACGGGCGTGTGGCCATGCCGTGTCATAATGTCAGTATGCATGTTAGTGGTACACGGGCAAGAGATAAGACCATGTGTCTCAGACGTGTGAAGGACACGGTTATAGAGAACGGGTATGTGCTTGGGCCATGTGGTTTTGGCAGAATGTCTAGGTTTTCAAACATGGGTTCGGGACATGGGCGTGTCCCTACGGTTGTGTGTTCTATATCCACACGGGCATGTGAGGTCTTGATGTATGAAATTTTCTAAGTTTTTCATGAATTCTCGGTTGGGTTCCGAACTACCCGGACGTATGTTTTGGGCCTTATAAACCTGTATATGAGACAAATTGCTTGTGAAAAGAGAAGTTTTTAAATTGTTTGAAATTTTACGGCCCAGTTTTATATAGTTGGTCGAGTTTAGGTCAGGTAGCATCACGAACCCTATCCTTGCATTGGATACGGGCGAGGGGTGTTACAACATCACTATAAATCACGAATTCTTTACCTAACTTGGGTTGTACCAAAATCAGAGCCTCGATCAACAATGCCTTTAATTTCTCAAAACTCTACTGGCATTTTTCTGTCCATTCGAACTTGACATCTTTTTGTAAAAACCTCGTCACCGGAGTAGCAATCATGGAGAATCCTTTAACAAATCGTCTGCAGTAACCAGCCAAGCCTAGAAAGCTTCTAACCTCAGCAACATTCCTCGTCGATTTCCATTCAACAATAGCCGATATCCTACTCGGGTTAACTCTAATACCATCACTCAAAACAATATGGCCCAAGAATCCAACTTCTTGAAGCCAAAACTCACTTTTACTAAACTTAGCATACAACTATTTGTCTCTTAGGGTTTGCAAAATAGTTCTCAAGTGTTTGGCGTGCTCAGATTCATCACAAGAATAAATCAATATGTCATCAATAAAAATAACAACAAATTTATCCAAGTACGGTTGGAAAATACGGTTCATTATGTCCATAAATGTGGCAGGAGCATTCGTTAAACCAAAAGGCATGACAAGAAATTCATAGTGACCATACCTCGTCCGAAAAGTAAATTTCGGCACATCAGAGTCTTTCACTCTCAACTGGTAGTAACTGTACCTCAAGTCTATTTTAGAAAACCATGTCGCTCCTTTCAACTGGTGAAACAAGTCATCAATCCTTGACAAAGGATACTTTTTCTTAATTGTTACCTTATTGAGTTGTCAGTAATCTATACATAACTTCATAGATCTGTCTTTCTTTTTCACGAATAACACCGGAGCACCCTACGGTGAAAAGCTCGGTCTTACAAAACCCTTGTCGGTCAATTCTTGCAACTATGACTTTAGTTCTTTCAATTTAGTCGAGGCCATTCTATATGGAGCAATTGAGATAGGTACTGTACCAGGGACTAACTCGATACCAAACTCAACTTCCCTAATAAGAGGTAATCCAGACAGCTCTTCTGAGAACACATCTGGATACTCACATACAACAGCCATTGATTCAATCTTCAACTTAGACTCTTTTGTATTCAAAACATAAGCCAAATAAGCTTCGCATCCTTTTCTAATACATTTTTTAGCAGACATCGAAGAAATCACAATTGGCAACTTAGCTGACTCATCTGATTCAACCCGGAGAATTTCAACATTTTCATATTTCAATTCAATGACTTTTTGTTTACAATTTACTATAGCATCATGAAATGTTAACCAATCCATGCCCAAAATAACATCAAATTCATCGAACGTCAATAACATCAATTCAGTCGAAAAACAATAATCTCTAATCATCAAAGGACATTTCTTACATACCTTATCAACTAAAACATGCTTGCCTAATGGGTTTGACACTTTAATCATAAACTTCGTACACTCAACAGCCATATTCATTCTAGATACCAATTTCATGCACACATATGAATGAGTAGAACCACGTTCAATCAAGGCAATAACAAAAGTGTCGTAGAGAGAAAAAGTACCTGTAATCACGTCGGGAGAAGATACGTCCTCACGTGCACATATTGCATAGGTCTAGCCGGAGCTCTAGCTTCGGATCTCACTGTTGTATCCCTTGTTACATTTTTACTACTAGCCCCATTACCGACATATCTCGAGGGTCTCCCTTTTGTAGCCATACTACCCGGCCTTATACACTGAAATCTTTATTTCTCAACCATCTCAAGACAATCCTTGATATAGTGGCCTTGCGAACTACATCAAAAACAAGATCCATCGTGTAACACCTCATACCCATGTTTTAAGCCAGAACAAGGTAGGGAATATTACAGATCACGAAAACATGAATTCACACATTTACCTAACCTTACATAATTAATTCTTCTAGCTTGAACAAAAATAGATAACATTAACAGATATACATAAATACAAGTAAATTATCAAATTTTGAAAAGTAATATTTTAAACCAAATTAATTATAACATATAACAAAATGATTCAGCCCTCTATACATGCCAAAATTCCAAAATAGTGTTTACAAAGTACCAAAAAGTATTGATAGTGTGGATGGGTCTCTGACGATCTCCAAATTCCAAGCTGGCTTAATAACTCTATAAGATAAGAAAAAGAAAAGAAGATAAGCATATAGCTTAGTAAGTACGAAATTGATATATACAATTTATCAAAGTAAAACAATCATGCTAGTATATAATCACATATTCAGGATAGGCTGTTTTCTGGAGTCCCGGTTTTAAAAAAAATCATACCTCGAGCTACAAGACTCGAAATTAAATTCCGTAAATTTTTCCTGAAACTAGACTCATATGTATACTTAATAATTTTTTTTAGAATTTTTGGTCATGCAAATTAGTACAGTTTATTAGTTAAAGTCTCCCCTGTTTTAGGGTATGACTACTCTGACCCCTGTGCACTACAGACCAAATTTCTCCCTGTACAGAATTCCAACGACTATGTAGTTTGCTTCTATTAAAAATAGACACAATAATGAATCCATGAATATAAAGTATTACTCTTAATAATTTTTTTACAATTTATGGTGAATTTATAAAGTCAGAATAGGGGATCTCAAATTCATTCAGACCCTGTTTCACAAGAATTAAAATATCACACAATATAGAATTATTTTGCTTCCCCTGCTTCTTTTATGTGAAAACAGACTCATTAAGCTTTATTTTCATATATCATTTGCATTTTTATTCAACTTCCACGATTTTTGGTAAATTTTTAAAATCATGTAACTGCTGCTGTCCAACACTATTTTATTTCTAACATTCACTCTTGCATAATTCCACCTAGTCCTTTTGTTATACTAGAATTCGCTCAATTATTGAGCACATAGCTCCTAACTTTTCATATATTACCACTTTATCGATTTTCCCCGTTGAACTCAACGGAAAAATAACAAATATACCATTGTTTACACATATTTTCCCCTTCCACACTTATAGCCGAAGCTATCTGATACGCATAGTAGACTGCACTTAGTACTACACATGCGACTTAACAGTATGGTATACGTAGTATCCTGCACTTAGTACTACACACGTGTACTCACAATGGGTCATTCGTATTGTTCCTGTTCCGAAGGTTCAACAGGGAAAATCTTTCCTTTTTCACTGTTAACACTTATTCACAATCTAATTAAATTTGGAAATTTCCATCATTTAATCGTTCTATGGACGGCCACCAATTCATATGATAACAACATAAAATAACATAAAAAAATAGATAAATTATTCATGTACGAACTTACCTCGGTGCAAACTTTAGAAATGTTATAATTTAGTCCAAAAGCTTTTCTTTTCCCTGATCACGATCGATTCCACGTCTTTCTTGATCTATAAAAACACATTTAGTTCATTTAATACTCATACTATTTATTTCAATCCAAAAATCACATTATGGAAAAAATACGTTTTTGCCCCCTAACTTTTACAAAATTACAATTTTGCCCCTAGGCTCGGGAATTTAATTTCAGCCCTTATTCTTATGTTTTATGACATGCTGATCATTTTTCCCTTCTATGACAGCATCAAATTCACACTCTAACATTCACTTATGACTATTAGGTATTTTTATCGATTAAGCCCTTTTACTCGTTTTCACTTAAAACCGAGTTGCACAAGTTGTCTAACATAATTTAAAACCTCATATTCTAGCATAAAACACCAAAATACACAAATTTCACCTATGGGTATTTTTCCAAATATGAACCCTAGGTCGAATTATTGCTAAGATAAGCTAAATCGAGCTACCGGGATTCCAAAAACGTAAAGAACATTAAAAACGGGGCTTGGAATCACTTACTATGGAGCTTGAAAGCTTGAAACAAACCCTAGCTATGGAGAACCCTTGAAATTTCGGCCTAATGAAGATGATGGACAAAAATTGGCTTTTAATTTTGTTTTTAATTCATTTTAATAACTAAATGACCAAAATGCCCTTACTACTAAACTTTCCAAAAATTCCATCCATGTCCAATTTTTGTCCATAGACTTAGAAATTGGTAAAATTTCTATTTAATAACTCATCATTAATATTCCAAAGCAATTTCATACTAAAAACTTCTAGAATGCAAGTTTTGCAAATTATTCGATTTAGTCCCTAATCTCAACTTAAGCACTTTATGCATAGAATTTCATCACGAACTTTTCACACAATCATGCAATCATATCATAAACCTCAAAATAATTATAAATTAATTATTTCTATCTCGGATTTGTGGTCACAAAACCACTATTCCAATTAGGCCCTAATTCGGGATATTACACATCGCTCACCCGACACTTACCAAAATGACCTCTACCACATTGTTGGCACTTGGGACTACAAGCTCTATCATTACCCACACTAGCCACCAATGTAACCTGAGATTTAAAACCCGAATTCTGCTTCTTACGGTTTCTGTATGAATTCCTAGCCAAAACATAAAAACTGGAATACATATCTTTGGATTTCTTAGACTGGGATGGGAGTGACTCGCTCATCGGCCTCTTCCTTATATCTCTAGCAACAACCTCAGCTTTTCTCTTTTCCTTAGTCAGCTCCTAAGCTTTACAAGCCCGATCAACGAGCACAACAAATTCCTTCAACTCAAGAATACCCACCAACACTAATTTCCTCATTAAGCCCGTCTTTAAACCTTTTACACATTTTAGCCTTGGACACACTCTTGAGCATATTTACTGAGCCGAACAAACTCTCTTTCGTACTCTGTAACTAACATGCGGCCTTGATTCAAATCAAGAAATTCCTTACGCTTTTGATCAATGAATCACTCACTGATGTATTTCTTTCGGAACTCCTCTTAAAAGAATTCCCATGTGACCCTTTCTTTTGGAACCACCGAAATTAGCTTTTTCCACCAATGATATGTCGCGTCTCTCAACAAGGAAATAGCACACTTCAGACATTCTTCAGGTGTACATGATAGTTCATCGAATACTCGAATAGAATTCTCAAGCCAAAATTTTGCTTTCTCAGGCTCATCATCAGCATTGGCCCTAAATTCCTCAGCTCTTTGCTTTCGAATTTTATCAACTGGGGTTCTATGAAATCTCATAAAATCCATACCTTGAGGCACTTGGTGTATAGGTTGGGGATTTGGAGGGGTGGAGGAGGTCGAACGTTCGGGTTTGTTCGAACGAACTCCGTATACCAAACATCCATCATGTAGAGAAAGGCTTCTCTGCCTCATTCTCCTCTACTAACAGTTGTGGATCTACTATCAAATAGCACTACTCCTTTAGCGAGAGCAGGCACGTTACTTTCAATATCATCCGCCACTGCACTCTCAGGATCCATTTACTATATGAAAACACATTTTTAAATCGTCAAAAGTCGTCACACTATCATAATATATGTATAGCATATATAGCTAGAATCGTACACATGCTACGTTAGTCCGAGGCATTACCACTAAATGTAACACCCCTCACCCATATCCAAAGTAGGGACAAGGTTCGAGGTGTTACAAGACTTTAACACAAGCACACATACAAAATCGGGCCATAAAATTTCATCAAAATTAAACCCACTTATATACATACAAATTGTCCATTATATGGGCCTACGAGGCCCAAAACATACTTTGGAAGTGGTTCGGGACTAAACTGAGAACTTTGAAAATAATAGAAAGACTTAGAAATTTTTCTTGATTTAGAGAGTCACACGCCCGTGTGGGTAGGTCGTGTGGTCACACACGCCCGTGTGGCTTGGGACACGCCTCTGTCCTCAGCCTATGTAACTCTCTGTTTATGACGTCATCAACCAAATAAGGTCACACGGCCAAGTCACCGTGTGCTTAGGTCGTGTGGTGAATTAAATTCCAAAAATTAAGTGCAGACTTCACACGGCCTGGGTACACGCCCATGTCCTAAGGCCGTATCTTTCACACGGCTGAGACACACGGCCATGTCTGTAATGGCCTAAATTCAAGGTTATCGGAACAATGGTTTCGTAACCATAGATCCGATTTAAAGAGAAATTTATTTCAATATTTTTTCTTTAAAATTGATATGATAGGAAAATCGTAAGAAAATATTGATAGAAAAATTTTACCAATTTAGTGATTAGATAGAAAAAGAAATTATTGAAGAAATTGGGTAAAAACAAGGTATCAAGACCTCTATCTCATAAAACCGAGTCAAAAATAATTTTATAAATATTTATGAAATTTTATTAATGTGGTATTAAAATTTCGTTAGGAAATTTTAATGTTTGGGTAGTCAATTAAATGAAAAGAACTAAATTGTAATAGGTGTAAAAGTTGCTAGAATGATTAAATAGCTTAAGAGTCTAATGAGAAAGGATTTAAAAGGCAATTACACCCAAAAGTTATTTGGGCTGGACTTAAAGGGTATGAAATCAGCAGAAAAATTGATAAATTAAGGGTAAAATTGGAATATTGCAAAATTAACTAAATAAAGCTAGGACTAAATAGGAAATATCTAGATTTCTCTTCATTTCTCTTCAATTCCAGCAGCTAAAAATGCCATAGGAGGGTTATATAAGCTGGTATTCCATAATTTTTGCACCAAGTGAGTTAATCCTTGCCTTTTTCTTGTAATTTTTGTGTTTCTAAGACTTTTTACAACTAGGTCCTACTATTAAATTCATTAGTTTTTGATTTCATGGATGAAATTGAAGGTCACCATGGTTGAGTGCTGTAAGATTATGATGAAATAGAATGAAATTAAAGCTTTAATTTGTTTATGAGATGATATTATTAGGTAATTTCAATAGAAATTAATTTATAGGACCTAATTGTAAAAATGCTTGGAATTAAAGTCTATTGCTGAAATTCTGATTCCTAAAGGTTGTAAACTAGTTTAAGGTGATAGAATAAAATGTTAATTGAGAAAAATCAGCTCAATTGAGAGGCTAATTGAGTAGGGACGAAATTATCATTTATTAAAAGCTTAGGGGAAAAATGGTAATAAACAGCTTGCACAAAAACAGTTTCGACAGCAGCAGTAGACTAACTTTGAAAAATCACCATAAATTGTAGAAATCGAATTAGAAGATGAAAAAAATATGGAATTAAAGCTTATTGAGTCTAGTTTCTCATAGAAGAAATAGTGTAAGCAATGGATTTGTAAAGTTTGAGATATAATGAATTTTGTGAGACAAGGTTAGAATGAACTCGGGTTCCCCTGTTCTGACTTTGAAAAATCATAAAAAATTTACGAAAAACAATTATGGGATTAAATTTATATGTATAGAATCCTTAATGAGTCTTATTTTAATAGAAACAAACTATAACATTATGTGAATTCTGTATGAAGAGATAATTAATTTTTAGTGAAGAAGGGTCAGAACTGTCAACAGCAGAACATGGGTGACTTTAAAGAATAAACTGTACTTATTGGCTAAACAAAAATTCTGAAAATTTTATGGTAAAAATATATATGAGTTTAGTTTCAGGGAAAATTAAAATATCTTAATTTAGTGTTCCGTAGCTCAAGTTATAAATAATTTAGTGACTATGACTCAAGTAGACAGCTTTGAATGAACTATAAATAATAGTTGAATTATAGAGAATGTTGCATATGAACATGAAATGTATTAAATTGATAATTAAATTTATTTATTTAGATCCGGAAGATTCAAATACGAAGCTAGATCAAGGAAAGGAAAAAGTTCGGGATTAGTAGATTTTTATTGTTTACAAACAAGTATCAAGGTAAGTTCGTGTAACTTGAATTATATTCTTAAATGCTTGAAATGCATGTTTTTGATATGAATATGATTTGAATGTTCATTATATGGAAATTTATGAAACATTGATATATTTGATAAAATGGGAAGAAATCCCGTTTGAATGAAAGGAAAATTAGATGGATCTCTGAAAAGGAATTGACGGTAAAAAGGATCTAGCCCGGACGGGTGATCCTATCCTGATATAGCCCTCCCGAAGAATATGTGTAAAATGGATTTAGCCCGGATGGGTAATCCGAATTCGGGTCTGAATTTAGCCTGGACTGGTAATTCAGATCCAAGCTCATTAGAGTAATTGTCGTTGCAGGGGATTTAGCCTGGACTGGTAATCCCGACAATACTCTATGAGTTTATATTGCAGGGGATTTAGCCTGGACTGGTAATCCCGCTGCAAGGTTGAGGTTCGCGGGAGTGTGCTCTCTGAAATGGATATGTGCGCACATGAATATGAATTGACGGACCCGGAATTGTACAATAAATGTGTACCTCTGAAAATCCATCGAAATTTCGATAAATTCAACGGGATAAATATGGAAAATAACAAGGAAATGGAAATCATGGTATTGACGAGCTCATCAATCATGGTATATATATTATTGATACATGGAAATTATTGTACTAACTTGAATGTTGAGTTTGTGCATGTTAGGGTAATAATGCATTGAATGGATATATGAATGTTTATTATATTGTATTGAAAATATTAGGTAAGTATAATTCTTGTTACATGAGCTTACTAAGCACAAAGTGCTTACCCCGTTTCCTTTTTCCCTGTTTTGTAGTGTTAAGAGCTCGGAGGTCGGATTTGGTCGGAGACACATCACACTGTCAACCTCAGGATTTCGGTATATAAAGAAACTTTATTTTGGAAATCAATGGCATGTATAAGCTAACAAAGTAAATGTTAACGTGAAATGAATGTAAAGTTAGCCACTAGTATGGTTAACAAACCTGGTTTTAGATGTGTGATGACGTTATCTTATAAAAATATGCATGAATTTATCTTGAAAATATGTTGAATTGATTTGGTTGATGTGGATTGGTCTCGATTTAATATTGCAGGGAAGGTTAGATATTTATAAAGGGGCTATATTGAATATAAAAAAAATTAATTTGTAAACTCCGGTAATGCCTCGTACCCTATTCCGGCAATGAATACGGTTAAGGGTATTACAATGTCTCTGCCCGAGTGTTTACTACTGGGCATTCTATTTTGCATTATTAGGGTGCAGGGGACACACGACTGGATCACACACCCATGGGCCAGACCGTGTGTCACACACGACCTAGACACATGCCCGTGTGCCTAACGTGTTGACAATTTCTAGGCTATTTTCCAAGCCATTTGCGACCCTTAACCACTTACATACTTACATTCACTTCATGCTATGCAACATGGCACATTTGATTACTCAAGCTTTCACATTCATGGTTAAATTATGACTTGGTAATGTCAACATATCACCTATTCAAACTATCATGCTTTCTTATGGCATTCCACACCAATTTCATATTTGTCTACCATCTACCATCTTTACTAACCTACTTTCAAGTGACATACTTGCATCACCTTTATTGTCATACACATTAATCATATTTCATACACCAAAAATACATGCCATCCATCACTCTCATTAACCATAAGCAACCATAACCACATTAAAGCATAAGCACATTTGCATCCATGCACCAATAATTAGGGTTACAACCCAATAATCAATATAAGCCACCTCTCATGGCCATATAAAAAATAATCATAATACCTTCATGAGCCAACACATTAGGCTAATCAATATGACACATAACAAAAAGACCAAGTCCCTATACATACCAAACTCAAAATGATAAGACTAGCTATGTAACAATTCGATTTTGACCCTAGTCGGAATAGTGGTTACGGGACCACAAATTTGAGTCAAAAAATATTTTAATATTATTTTTTGTGCCTATGATATGTGAATTTACATCTGTGAAATTTCTGTGATTTAATTTGTCTGTTTCTGTGCTTAATTATGAAAAAAGAGTAACTCGCGTAAAGTGTAAAAGTTGTGTGCTAGATGCTAAAGCACCTATTTGGCTTGGCTTTTAAAATAAAATTCCTTGCATGTCAAAATTACCATTTGTTTTAATGGTGGACAAAAATGGTCATGTAGTTGGTAAATTTAATGTTATATCATTAAGGGCAAAATGGTAAAAGGTAATTATAATGCTTATTATAATAAAATGAAAACAAAAAGATGTCTTATTATCATGCATATAAGCCAAAAATCAGCCAAAGAAAGAAGGGTTTGAAGCTTTTGTACATTCGGCACTTTGGTAGCTAAATTGAGGTATGAAATTTGTTCGATTTTTGATAATTTCTACGTTTCTGTGATCGTTGTTTTGTGTTCTTCAAAACCCATGTTTGAATTTCTGATTTTGTTGAAGATTATAAAATGTGCCATTGATGATTATATGAGCTTTGAAATGTCTTTATATGGATTATGAAAGATATAGTTGAGATTATCATGTTTTATCTTTAGATTTTTGATGAAATTGAGCTATTTGGGTTAAATTGTGAAAATAATGTTTTGTGGGACTAAATTGTGAATTGAACATGTTGTACGGGCTTATATAGAAGCCATGAAAATTTGGCTAGCCCTTGTTGCAAAGAAATTTTGCATATTGGTGATTTTGTGAAAAAAATGGACTAAATTGTCAAAGTGTGAAAATGTAAGGGCTAAAATGTAAAGTACCCTAAATATGTGTATATGGATTAAATTAAATGAAATGAATGATTGAATGGTTGAATTTTTATTGTATTAGATCAAGAACAAAGAAAATCAGACTTAGATCAGGGGAAGTCCAAAATAGTCGAATAGTCGACTCGTTCCGTACGAAATCCATCTGAAGTAAGTCAAATTACAATTATGTGTTAATTGAAAAAAATTCTGCACATATAAACTGTAATCTGTATTGGATGGCCTTGAGTGCCTGATGAATATCTTTGGTGTAAAGTATGATAATATGATAATATTTGAAAAGCTCTGTATGTTCCTAAGCAAAGTTGACATCTGTCTGAGACATTGTGTAAGACCGTGTCTGGGACACATGTCTCGATTGAGATTTACATATAAGATCATGTTTGGGACATAGGCATCGTATCTGATTTCGTGTAAGACCCTGTTTGGGACAGAGGCATCGATATTGAATTACATGTAAAAACACGTCTGGACGTCGACATTGTACTTGTTTGTGAGCATCTATATCTTTTCTGACCCGTCTAATGATAGCATACAAAATCTGAGATTGAGTATATGAAATGTATAACCTATGTAGGTACGTTTTTATCGTATTAAATTTCTGAATATGAAAAACCTTGTCTCTATGAAATATGTATGGAAATGAAGCATGACATATATGCAAACAAAGGAGCATGGTTAAGTTTATGAATTATTCTATGAAATGGTTATGAATCTATATGGGTGAATTGTATTTATATAGTTCAGTAGTTAGACCAATTGTATTTGTCTTACTAAGCTCTTTATAGCTTACTCTATGTGTTTACTATCTGTTTTACAATTATCCCAGCTATTGAAGGCTCAGGGATAGTCGAGGATCGTCACCATACTATCGATCTCAATTTGGTACTTTGAAAGTGTACATATTTTAAAGTATGGCATGTATAGGCTAGAAGGTTTATGTATTAAGTTTTGAATTGTAAATATATGTTATGCCATGAGAGTTGGCTAGCAAATGGTATAAGTTTTGGTATGATTTTGAATGGGTCATTAAATGATGATGATTTAGTTGTATGAAGCATGTTTTGAGCATGGAATTGGTTGAAAATCGTTGTATAAATGTTGTTTAACCTTGCTAGTAGGAAAGACCCATATAGGGGTGGCAAGATGGCTTAAACCAAGCCTGCATTGTGCCACAGGGTCAGGGAGCACAGGCGTGCCTTGTGGCCGTGTAAGAAAATCAGTAACCTCTTAAGATCCATACAGCTATAGCGCACGGGTGTGTCATATGGTCGTGGGCTTAAGTTAGTATCTAGCTAATTACCACACGACCATGACACGGGGCTGTGTCTTTTGGCCGTGTGAAAAAGTCAGTATATGACCTCTTTTTGGCACGGTTAGATCATATGGGCGTGTTTGGTGCCCATGTGTGTCACACGGCTTAGTCACACGGGCGTGTGACTTTAATAGTTTTGAAAGATTTGGTTAAGTTCTGAAAATTCTGAATGTGTTCGCTTTAGTCCAGGCCTTTCTTAAAAGTATATTTTAGGTCTCATAGACCATCTTAAGAAATGATTGCTTATAAAATGATGTTATACGATATCTGTGATTCTGAATTGGTCTGAAATGTTCTGTTTTTCTGGTAATGCCCCTTACCTATTCCGACGACGGATATGGAATAGGGGTGTTACAAGCTATACCCAAATATTCAATTGATAGTGTGATCGAGTCTCCGACATCTTCCGATCCTCGAGCTAGCAAGGCGATACTATAACAAAAGGAAAGGAAGGTGGGTAAGCATTAAAGCTTAGTAAGTTCACATGCAAATAAAATAAAAATTAAATAAGTATTAATCATACATTTAACATAAGGAACATAATCTTGCATTTTATCAAATCTCTTAAACTCATTCTTCATATATATATAATATATATATTCCTACCACAAGTTCATCATATCTCATGTCATTCTCATGAGTTCGATGTACATACTTGTGCCACTTGCACATAATAACTTACTTTATCTTCTTTGACGTATTCATCAAGATTACTCATTGAAATTCCTTTAGAACTACCCGTTGAACACTCAGAATACTATCGGATACATCAAAATCTCACACCTAAGTGCCTCATATGTAGCCAACGCTACCTCATATCACATATCACATGTTGCTTACTTTCAAGCTACTCACAGGTTTGCTCACATAGGCTGTCAGGTATCCACAACACATGCTGGACTATCCAGTCATCGGTAGAATATGCGAGACTAGCACTCGGATGCCAAAACTTGTGTCACATACATCATGAAATCAGACCATAACTCAATGAGTTCAAATGCCACATATATCATGAACTCAGACCACAACTTAATGAGTTCAGATCACATAGTTCCTAGTGACATGTCACTTGTATCCTAAAATATTCCTAGGGTTAAGACAGGACTCTTCGAAACCACATTTCCATTTAGCTTGCTCGTAATGTCGATTTGAATATCCATAGCACCAATCACATACTCATGGAATAATCAAGCATACTCATAATAGTAGTAAAGCATTAAAATTCATTTGATATCAAGGCAATAGAAATATGACATAACATCTCATATGAACTTACCATACATGAAATATCAAAGCATATAAAGTATGGTACATGTTGCATTATTTGCAAATGAACTTACCTCGGTATAAAAAGATAGAAACGAACCTAATCCTTGTAAACTTTATTTTTCCCCTGATCAAGTCCCGAATCACGTTTTTCTTGATCTATAACACCAAATTCAACTTGTTCAATACATACATTGCTCATATTGACCTATAACACATACTTTGGTAAAATTACCTTTTAACCCCTAACTTTTTACTTATTTACACTTTAGTCCCTAGGCTCGTAAAATGAAATGCCTGCATTTTCTTTGTTACCCAAGCCTAGTCGATTCATATTCTAACTCATATCAGCCCATATTTCACATTAGACCACATCTCTACCACCCATTTCTTCATGTTTTACAAATAAGTCATTTTAAGTGTTTTCACTAAAAATCACTTAGTAAAAGATGTTTATCACACACCAAACATTCATATTCCTCCATTAATCATAAAAATAAAAACATGTCACACATTGGTCAAACTTCATACATGAACCCTAGCTCAAAATAATGGCTGAAATAGCTAGATCGGTTGATGATAACTTCAAAAATGTAAATAACATTAAAAATGGGGCTTGGGAGCACTTACAATCAAGCTTGAAATGTTGAAAACCTTAGCGATGGAGCCCTTGCGAATTTCGGCTAAGGTGGGAGAAGATGGACAAGATTTTTACTTGATTTTTCCCTTTTCATTCTCTTATTAACCAAATGACCAAAATACCCTTAAGGCATTCTTTCAAATTTTTCCTATTCATGCCCATTTTTGTCAAAAATCTTAGAACTTGATCAAACTGCTATTTAAGGACCTATAATTAATAATCTAATGTAATTTCATGCTTGAAGCTTCTAGAACACTAGTTTTACAACTTATTCAATTTAGTCCCTAAAGTCAAACTAGACACTTTAGGCATAGAATTTCTTCATGAAAATTTCACACAAACTTGCAATATTATCATGGATCATGAAATAATTATAAAATAATTATTTCTATTTCAAATTTATGGTCTCGAAACCATTGTTCCGAACCCTAATTCGGGATTTTATAGAATTCCACTTTGTGAATATAATAGCTTTGGACACAAGTGTGGTACTATGTGAAGGCCACTTTGTGAATATAATAGCTTTGAACACAAGTGTGGTACTATGTGAAGGCCACTTTGTGAATATAATAGCTTTGGACACAAGTGTGGTACTATGTAAAGGCCACTTTGTGAATAAAATAACTTTGCCTACAAGGGTGGTACTATGTGAAGGTCACTGTGTATCTGTTATTATTCCGATGTGTTCAATGGGAAAATGGAAAAAAATGGTAATTAGACCATTGGTTAATTTGTTGGACAAAAATGGACATGAAATAGGTGAAATAGAATATTTTTAAGTTAAGGGCATTTTGGTCATTTAGTAATTAAAATGAATTAAAAACAAAATTAAATGCCAATTTTTGTCCATCTATACCCCCATGGCCTAATTTCACAAGGGGAAACCATGGCTAGGGTTTTTCAAGCTTCCAAGCTCATTTGTAAGTCCGTTCTAGCCCTGTTTTTAATGATTTTTACATTTTTGAGATCCTCATAACTCGGTTTAGCTATTTCTACCATTAATTTGAGCTAGGGTTTGTTTTTAAAATTTACCCATGGATGACATACATGTGTTTTGATGTTTCATAGAAGAATATGGAAGTTTGGACTGCGATAAACAACTTTTACTAAGTGATTTTTGATGAAATTTCATAAAAGAACCAATTTGTAAAAGTTGTAAAATATGTGTGGAAATGTAATTTAGTGAAAAATGTGGGCTACTATAAGAGGGAATATGAATCGGCTAGGCTTGGGTATTGAGACAAATGGATACATTTCATTTTACAAGTCCAGGGGAAAATTTGTAAATATGTGAAACTTTATGGGAAAAAATGTAATTTTGCCATAAGATGATTTTTGGACTGATTTGAATAGTATAATAATTTAATTAGTCGAATGTGATATTATAGATTACGAAAAATGAAGTTCGAAACTTAGAACAAGGGAAAAACGAGTATTGGACGATTTGGTCCTTTTTCGCCATTTAAGGTTGAGGTAAGTTCGTATGTTAATAAACGTTATTGATTGGTGTTAATTATGCAATATTATTATATATTTGATTAAACTATGAAAATTAAAGTCAACGTTCGAACTGAGTAAAAACGCAAGATCGATCACGTTCGTTGCGTAGTGAAATATGAATTGACGGTAAAAGACCATGGTTAGACCATGGCAATGTGCTAAGTGAAATAAGTGATTCGCATGTTAGACCATATCTAGGATATGACATTGTGCTAAGTGAAATAAGACCATGGCATCTAAGTGAAATAAGTCTATGGCATCTAAGTGAATTAAGTCCTTGGCATTGTACTAAGTGAGAAATTTCCCGGTCTAAGTGAAATAAGTCCATGCCATTGTGCTAAGTGAGAAATTTCCCGGTTGAACCTTAGGAATAAAATAGCTTTGGACACAGGTGCGGTACTATGTGAAGGTCAGTTTGTGAAGATAATAGCTTTAGACACAAGTGTGGTACTATGTGAAGGCCACTTTGTGAATATAATAGCTTTGGATACAAGTGTGGTACTATGTGAAGGCCAATTTGTAAATATAATAGCTTTGGACACAAGTGTAGCACTATGTGAAGGCCATTTTGTGAATAAAATAGCTTTGGCTACAAGGGTGGTACTATATGAAGGCCATCGTGTATCCGTTATTATTCTGATGTGTTCAACGGGAAAGGACTAAGTGTAAACAAATATGTCAATATGATGATTAAATGTGAAAGAATTATGAACCAATAATATTATTTGATATTGAATTGAAATAGTGTGTTTTCATTGAGGTTTAAGTGTATCAACTATCATAGCCAAGATAAAAAAAAATAAAAGTATAACAGATTTAAGTGATATATGTACATACGAAATCTATGTGAATGTTGAATGAAAGTTAATACAAAGAAAACGTGAGAGTAAAATTAGCAATAAAACAGTTTTGGACAGCAACAGTTGTGTGACTTTGAAAAATCATCAAAAATGGTGAAAATCAAATTAGAGGTTGAATAAGATATGAAATTAAATCGTATTGAGTCTACTTTCACATAAAAGAAAAACTGCATGCAAAAGAATTTCATATTACGACATATTTGAATTTTCGTGAGATAGGATTAGAATGATTTCGAAATCCCCTATTCTGACTTAAGAAAATCATTAAAAATTGTATAAAAATAATTATTGGTTAGATTTTATATTTTTAAAAATCTTGTTCAGTATGTTTTCAATAAAAATAAATAGGCACATCATCCAAATCCCATACGATAAGATAATTAATTTTTAGTGAAAAAGGGTTGAAACTGTCAAACAACAGAATAGAGGAGAATTTAAAGAATAAACTATACTTATTGAGTAAAACAAAAACTAAAAATTTTATGGTAAGAAGATACATGAGTCTAGTTTCAGAGAAAATTAGTGGATCTTAATTTGGAGTTCCGTAGTTCAAGATATAAATAATTTAGTGACTGTGACTTGAGTAGACAGCTTGAGATGAAAAGAGTAAGTAGTGGAACTATGTGCAATTATGATTGTATTATCTTGAGAACAGATTGTGAGAATTGGTAAAATCATGTTAATAAATTTCTTATTATTTACATACCAACTTACTAAACTATATAGCTTACTCCATTTATTTTCTGTGTTTATAATGTCCTCAGGTTAGTTCGGGTTGGAAGTCGTTGGAGAACCTATCACACTATCAAACTAACAAATTGGGTATTGATAATTCTTATACTTAAGGTCATGGCATGTATAGGGGACTTGGTTATTGTTGCATGTGTCATAATTATTTTGGCCTAAAATGTTGGCCTATTCTATTTGAAAGTTCATTGTTGTGTAAGGCCATTTGATGTTGGTATATTGGCTATATTATAAGTCCATGATGATGCATTTCAAGGATGTGTATGCTTACATATGTGGATGAATGAGTGGTGATATCTACGTGTGACGTAAATTCGTAATGGTAAGTCAGATTAGTGCACGGGCTACGGACATGGCCATGGGAGCTACACGGCCGTGTCCTAATATTAAACGGGAGTGTTCCCCTATTTTTCATGAAATTTTTCAAAGTTTTCTAAAGTTCTCGGTTTGGTCCCAAACCATTTCCAAAGCATGATTTGGGCTTCGTAGGCCCATATTAGGGACTTTAAGGTGAAATGTGAAAATTTTTAAATTTAAATGCAAATTCATGACCCAGTTTTATACGATTGCATGTGTTTATGTCTAGTAATGCCTCATACCCTATTTCGGTGTCGAACACGGGTAAGGGGTGTTACATTTAGTGGTATTAGAGCTATGGTTTAGTCAGTTCTCAGACTAACTTAGCATGTGTAAGAGTCTAGCTATACATGCCATATATGAACCGTGATAGCGTGATATCTCCCGAGTCTGATGAAATTGTTTTGTTGAGACGAGGTGCTTTCCAACCAAGCATTTTTGAAAATGCTGCAAATGACATTGGGATATTTGAAAATATGTTTGTGATAAATTGAAACTTGAAAGGGTATGAATAATAGTTCATGAGTGTATGTGATGAGGTACAAAAATGAAATATCTATAAGTTGAGAATAATGAGTAAGATGTTATTATTTTGGTTGAATGTAGTATTTCGATTTATTGTAATGATTTTAGGAAATGGGTAAAATGTTATAAATGTTATGAAAAGGCTTGAACTTGGACTGGTAGTATTGTTATATCATATGTGACTCTAGAGTGTGCATTATGAATATGTGCCAAAAAGGGGCAATTTTTAAAATGAAATGATAGATTGTTAATATACATACCTTGAGCATACTATCTAAATATTCCTTGAAATTAAAATAGTGTAAAGGGAAATTATTCTTGAAATATGGGAAAGTAACATAAAATGCAAATTTGTATTATGACAAGCATTCATGTTTGTTTGACCTTTATATGATGTTATGTGTTTGTCTTGTATGATTAAGTGAATGCAGTAAGTAAACTTACTATTTGTGGAATGCATGTATAAGTGCACTTGTTTGAATAAGATAATCGAAAAGTTAGTGTAACATAAATATGTGTGTTAAATTGCCTGAAGTGAATTGTATAATTGTGATGATGATGATGATGATGATGAATGTTAAGCCATATGTGTATGTATGAGAGTCAAGTTAGAGGCTTTACGACCTCAGCCCCCTTACTAATGTGATATCTTATAATTAAATTTCATAAGATTTGTGCTGCATGAGTTCACCAGTGAAAGACTAAAGAGTTCAATAGCAGATTTGCTAATAATGTGGATAGAGTTAAAAATAGTTGAGTAAGTAAATACAGTTTTGGAAAGGATGCCTGGTTATTCTAAAGACTATTTGGACTTTGCAAAGTCACGTTAGAGAAAAAGTTACTCTCGGTTAATCGGCTTAACCAGGTATGATGACTAAAGTATGTGTTTGTTGGAATTTCTTCCGAATTGATTTATGTTAGTGAATTGAATAATACGGGATTGGTAATGACATAAATGGTCAGAGAAACGAATTACAACTTGTAAAGATGTCTGAGTATGACAATAGCGATTGAGTAGATTATAATGATCTCTTCATGGTATTCTATATATATGTGTGATTGTTCATTATTTGATGAAATTCTTACCGTATGAGAATGAGGGCTGATAATAATGTTAGATGAAAGCACTGTGGTTTTGCTGATTGATGATTGGTATATCTTACCGTTCTCTTTGGAGTCTATTCTAATATGTTTGGTATGAAAAGGTAATGATGAAAATTATGTGAGGCTATACTTATACTACTGATTAGCATTGATTTAGTTAAATATGTATAATTGTAAATATGTTACCTTTGTTACAATTGATTCTAGAACAAAAAAGCATAATTTTCTTCTGGATTTCTCTCAGGAACCGTCAAGGTCTTTATTATTATTTCCTTCTGAATTGTGTTCTCGGACTTTTAGTATGTGTATTCTTTAACTTGTGATGGCTATGTCTGTTATGGATGTTATCCCGATTTGATCGTGGGAACTTGGTGATTCTGGCATTAGGATTCCTTAAATTTTTGTGAAAAGAATTGCTATCAGAAGAGGTATGGATAGTGAAAGTTCAAAATCAAATGGTATAATGGTTTTCTTTCCTCAGGCAAGTTTGATTAAAGCTAATGAGTTCAATCGAGATATTTTGTTTTCTTGAGCAAATGCAGTCGTAAAGGTCTTTAATTAGCATGATAAGAGAATTTTGAAAGATTGTGTGTTTGAGTTGTTTTAATAGCGTAAAGAAAGGAGCATTTTGTTATGTTATTATTTGATAGTCGAAATCGACTCGGTTGTTTTTATCAAAGTGAGCTGGTCAGTTGAAATGCGATTTGAGTTACATGTAGTTAAAGTATCCTCAGTTATGGTAATAAATTTTGTGCATTCACGAGTATATCAATGGACAGTCTGAATGACGGTTTGATATTCTAGAGAGTATGATACCGAGATATACCTATTAGATTTGTTATAATCTGATGATGTTATTATGAGTTAAAGCTATTCTGAATGATATGGTTATCACATTTATAAAAATTTGGATGGTCTATGCATGATAGCTAAGTTGAAAACAGTTGAAGATATTATTAACCGAAGCTCTAGTTCTGAGTTCAGTTTGAATCGAGTAATGAATTTATGATTTTTCAGTGATGCACTATTGAGCGGATTGGAATGTGTTTTATTACTAGAATGTAAAGTGATGGTTCATGTTTTCATACGATTAATCTTACATTAAAAAGAACTGTTTGACTAGTGATTTAGAGACGGTCACTTTTATGTCCGTATTAAGAATTTGGTGATATCATTTAATCGACGAAAAGTGTCACATGTTCCCTGATTTCAAGAATTAAAGTATCAAATGTCATAGAAGATCTAAAGTTAAGATAGTTTTAAAAACTTGAACTATTGAAAGATCGCAAGTAGTTATTAATTAATCTCTGGGAAATCAGATATAGTTACAAATACTGATGGAAAAATCTTTGTTTATTTTGTGAGTGGGTTACACGATTGATCTTCATTGATGATGATCTGATTTTAGCTAAATTAAAAGCTAAAGCGATGTTTTCATTGCAGGATTGGGAATCTCAGAAATGTGCTAATGAATGGTAAGTTAAACGAGTTCAATATGAGTCGATTTTTTATTCTAAATTTCAAGTTTGACCTGATGATTGATGTTATTGTTTTGAGATAGAAATTGCGTGCAGATGAATTCAGAGCTTATGCATGAAATTTTTATACGAGGCTCAGTAGTAGCTCATTGGTTCATGTTGGGAGTAATAAAAATGTGTGGTTATTTGAAATAGATGTTTTGGTGATCGGGTATGTAACCTGATATTTTTGAGTTTATGCTCAGATGTCGATTTGATAATGGATAAAAGTCAAATATCAAGAGCATTCATGTCTATTACAGTCAGTGATAACCTTGATGTGATATGAGATAGAATTACTATAGATTTTGTATCTGAATTATCTTTATCCCCAAAAAGGAAGATGTTATCGGATTGTGATTGATCGGTCATGTACAGATTTCTTGTTTAAGAAACCAGTCGAGTAAGATGTTTCTGGGATTATTCGATTATGTGAAGTATCAGTCTCCATTATTACAGATAGAGATCCAAAGGCTATATCCCAATTATGGAAAGAGCTATAGGAAACTATGAGTACATAGTTGCATCTTGGCACGGTAATACACCTATAAATCAGTGATAAGTCTGAGAGAGTTACTCAAAACTTTGACGATATGCTCCGACACTGTGTGTTAAAGTTCAAAGGTGATTAGAAAGAGATATACGAGGTTGAAATGATTTGTAATTCTAGGAAAATTAGTGAAAGTGATTCATGATAGTTGAAAGCAATTTCTTCTGGAAAGATTTTTGGGGACGAAAATCCCTAAAGGAGGTAGGGCTATAACAACTCGATTTTGGGCCTACTCGGAATAGTGGTTTCAGGACCACAAATCTGACGAGGAAAAAATTATTTTTATTATATTTTTATCGTCTACGGTTTCACGAAATGATTATATAAAAATTTCGTTCGAAAGTTTCAACGTTTGGGCACTCAATTTAGTCAAAAGGACTAAATTGTAAAAAGTGAAAAAGTTGAGTTCTACATGTTAGAGGTGTCCAATTGTTATGAAATTTTAAATTGGAGGTCCTTAAATGGTAATTATACCATTGGTTAATTTTTTGGACAAAAATGGACATGAAATAGGTGAAATAGAATATTTTTAAGTTTGGGGCATTTGGTCATTTAGTAATTAAAATGAATTTAAAACAAAATTAAATGCCAATTTTTGTCCATCTTCAACTCCATGGCCAAATTTCACAAGGGGAAACCATGGCTAGGGTTTGTCAAGCTTCCAAGCTTGATTGTAAGTCCGTTCTAGCCCCGTTTTTAATAATTTTTACATTTTTTAGATCCTCGTAACTTGGTTTAGCTATTTCTACCATTATTTTGAGCTAGGGTTTGTGTTTAAAATTTATCCATGGATGAAATACATTTTTTTGATGTTTTATGGAAGTATATGAAAGTTTGAAGTGTGATAAACAACTTTTACTAAGTGATTTTTGATGAAATTTCATAAAAGGACCTATTTGTAAAAGTTGTAAAATATGTGTCAGAAATGTGATTTAGTAAAAAATCTAGGCTTCTATAAGAGGGAATATGAATCAGCTATGCTTCGATATTGAGAAAAATGGATACATTTTATTTTACGAGCCTAGGGAAAATTTGTAAATATGTGAAACTTTAAGGGCAAAAATGTATTTTTTCCATAATATGATTTTTGGACTGATTTGAATAGTGTAATAATTTAATAAGTTGAATGTGATATTGTAGATTACGAAAAACGAAGTTCGAAACTTAGAACGGGGGAAAAACGAGTATTGGACGATTTGGTCCTTTTTGCCATTTTAGGTCGAGGTAAGTTCGTATGTTAATAAACATTATTGATTTTGCTAATTATGCAATATTATTATATATTTGATTAAATTGTGAAAATTAAAGTAAACGTTCGAATTGAGTAAAAACGCAGGATCAATCACGATTGTTGCGTAGTGAAATATGAATTGACGGTAAAAGACCATGGTTAGACCATGGCAATATGCTAAATGAAATAAGTGATTCACATGTAAGACCATATCTAGGATATGACATTGTGCTAAGTGAACAATGACATCTACGTGAAATAAGTCTATGGCAATGGGCTAAGTGAAATAAGTCCATGGCATCTAAGTGAAATAAGTCCATGGCATTGTGCTAAGTGAGAAATTTCCCGGTTGAACCTTAGGAATAAAATAGCTTTGGACACAAGTGTGGTATTATGTGAAGGTCACTTTGTGAATATAATAGCTTTGGACACAAGTGTGGTACTATGTGAATGCCACTTTGTGAATATAATAGTTTTGGACACAAGTGTGGTACTATGTGAAGGCCACTTTGTGAATAAAATAGCTTTGGCTACAAGGGTGGTACTATGTGAAGGCCACCATGTATCCGTTATTATTCCGATGTGTTCAACGGGCAATGACTAAGTGTAAACGAATGTAACTATGTGATGATTAAATGCGAAAGAATTATGAACTAATAGTAGTATTTGATATTGAATTGGAATAATGTGTTTTCATTGAGGTTTAAGTGTATCAACTTTCATAGCCAAGATAAAAAAAAATGACAGTATAACTGATTTAAGCGATACAGGTACGTCCGAAATCTATGTGAATGTTGAATGAAAGTTAATACAAAAAATAAACGTGAGAGAGTAAAATTAGCAATAAAACAGTTTTGGACAGCAGCAGTTGTGTAAAATTGAAAACTCATCAAAAATGGTGAAAATCGAATTAGAGGTTGAATAAGATATTAAATTAAAGCTTATTGATTCTACTTTCACATAAAAAAAACAGTGTAAGCAAAAGAATCTCATATTATGATATATTTGAATTTTTGTGAGACAAGATCAGAATTATTTTGAAATCCCCTATTCTGACTTTGGAAAATCATTAAAAATTGTATAAAAATAATTATTGGTTAGAGTTTAAAGTTTTAAAATTCTTATTGAGTTTATTTTCAATAGAAACAAATGGGAACATCATATGAATCCCATACAATGAGATAATTAATTTTTAGTGAAGAAGGGTTGAAATTGTCAAACAACAGACTAGGGGAGAGTTTAAAGAATAAACTGTGCTTATTGACTAGACCAAAAATTCTGAAAATTTTATGGTAAGAAGATATGTGAGTCTAATTTCAGATGAAAAGTAGCAGATCTTAATTTGGAGTTCTGTAGTTCAAGATATAAATAATTTAGAGATTGTGACTCGAGTAGACAGCTTGAGATGAACAAGAGTAAGTGGTGGAACTATGTGCAATTATGATTGTATTAAACATGTTAATAAATTTCTTATTATTTACATACCAACTTACTAAACTATATAGCTTACTCCATTTATTTTCTGTGTTTATAATGTTCTTAGGTTAGCTCGGGTTGGAAGTCACCGAAGAACCTATCACACCATCAAACTAACAGATTGAGTATTGATAATTCTTATACTTAAGGTCTTGGCATGTATAGGGGACTTGGTTATTTTTGTATGTGTCATAATTATTTTTGCCTAAAATGCTGGTCTATGCTATTTGAAAGTTCATTGTTGTGTAAGGCCATTTGATGTTGGTATATTGAGTATAATATAAGTCCATAATGATGCATTTCAAGGATGTGTATGCTTACATATATGGATGAATGAGTGGTGATATCTACGTGTGACGTAAATTTGTTTGCAATGGCAAGTCAAATTAGTGCACGGGCTAGGGACATGGCTATGCGAGCTACACGACCGTGTCCTAATATCACACAAGAGTATGCCCCTATTTTTCATAAAATTTTTCAAAGTTTTCTAAAGTTCTCAATTTGGTCCCGAACCATTTCCAAAGCATGATTTGGGCTTCGTAGACCCATATGAGGGACTTTAAGATGAAATATGAAAAGTTTTTAATTTGAACTCAAATTCATGACCCGATTTTACACAATTACATCTGTTTATGTCCGGTAATACCTCATACCTTGTTTCGGTGTCGAACACGAGTAAGGGGTGTTGCAAACAATGTCCTTTTAAAAGTTATTTATGGGACTTATTATGACTATTTGAATGCCTATAAAAGACCTTTCAACTTCGACACTTAACTAGCGTTAATACAAACATTTAAATTCGTTTTAACTTATGTTAGGTATCCAATGAGTCATGTCTTTTCACTTGATTATCGTATAGTTGAAAAGGCATGTTTCTTCACTTTATTGATGACTTAATGTCCCCTTAATGATCTGTTTAGTGTCCCTATCTCCCTTAAAACTGAATATAAAAAGACTTGTGAACAGTCATCTTAAATTGGCACATGGTAAGCTTTGAAGGCACAAAAACTGATCAAATTTGAAAAGTCTTCATTGGTCCATTTGAACAGCCATCATAATGATCTTTTGAATGCTTGAAATCGTCCAAACTTGAAGAGTCTTTGGTCTTATAAATAGTCACCTTTTGGCCTCTTTAAAGTGATGGTTGACCATTGAGTTACCTTGAACAAATTAAACACACATTTAGTACATATTAAACATGTACAATCATTCAAATTAGCATACTATAGCTTCTGCAAAAAAGTAACAATCAAATTAAATGACACACTTCACACACTTACTAACTCATGCTTAAACTAAACGAACAAACAAGATGCAAACTACATAAACAAATGAGTAGCATAATGCATGATATAATTAAAACTCTAACTTTATTAACATGTGAGATGCCTTAATGCATGATTTAATTAAATGCTACACACATAACGCAAGATATAATTTACAGATGCAAACATATAATAAACAAGACATAATTAAAAGCTGTAGAATTAATTAAACTAAACAAACAGTCACATGCAAAACATTGCATTAACTTGGAACATTATGTTGGGTCCAATAAGAGTTGGACTTCTCATGTTCAACCCAAACTTGCTAAATCAGGCCCATTATCACCTCTTTAAGCTTCTTGGATCTAGCACGTGTTCTAAGCCCGATAGGAATTTCAATTGGATCCTCTCTTGAAATGGGCAGCTTGGAGTTTGGTCCACTTGATGAGCTCGAGTGCACTTAAATCGTTCCCGTGCATGTATCAAAAAATTCCTAAGAAAATGTCAAAGATATAACTAATCATAATCATAAAACCCCATAAGGGATTCAAGTACCTAAAAATGATGATAACGAAGAGATCTCGATAAGTTATGTTACTTTAAGGAAAAGATGGAACCGAAAAAATATAGCTATCGACAACAATTTTGCATATAATGTTGCTATTGAAGTAGAGAAAGAAAATAAGGATCTTGAGCCTAAATCTATTGAGGAATGTAGAAATCGAAAAGATTGGGAAAAATGAAAAGATACAATTCAAGCATAATTGAATTCACTTTCTAAACATGAGGTTTTTTTACTTGTAGTCCAAACACCTAATGGTAAAAAGCCGATAGGATATAAATGGGTATTTGTGCAAAAAAACAAAAAAAATGAAGTCGTAACATATTGTTGTGTGTAAATAACTAATGCAATTGTGCAAGTGTACACGTCATTTAAGTAATAAAGTGATAAGTAAGTATCGTCTCCACAAGGATCGGAAATTGATAAGAAATTGAGTGAGTTATTATAATCCTATTGACTATACTAACTAGCAGGAAATATTCTCAAGTTGAATAAGATGTTTGTATAATGAATTAATTAAATCAAATACTAAAAACAAAGAACTGATATGGAAAATAAAATGTTGTTGCAAATTACAAAGAAAAGAAAAAGTATTTCTATTGTTGAATGAATAGGGCTGGAATTATTCAACTAAAATGTTCATATCAAAATAATGCCGTGGAAAAATATTGCCTAATCAACTGCTCGGAGAGTCACTACTATAACCCGCCTCTTTCGATAGCTAGATCTTAAGCTAGAAATCTAAGTTATTGTATGTCTACAGAACTTTGGATTAATAACTACAATAAACATTCTTCTCTATACAACTCGCAACATCTATGTCTAGATTGCTATGAATATTATGTCGAGTATTCACTTGCATCAAACGATTCAAAATCCAGTATATTTAACCTTTTCAAAATTAAAAATAAATACAACACGCAATCAACTATGTCTAGAGCTGGCATGCATGTATTGAAAATAAGCATAAATCAATGAAACAGTGACATAGACAATCTCAAATCACGGGTGTAAAAGCATTCATCAAAAAAGATTTAGCTTATGGGTGGAAAAGTTAACATAAAATAAAATCATTCATCAACATTCTCAAATAAGTTCAAGTCACAGAAATTAGGAAAATAAAGGTAGAAATGTAGGAATTCTGGCCATAGTTCAGCTTCTCTTCAGATTGTATGTGAATCCAGGATAGTTGTCCCTCCTCCTTCTTCACGTTTGTATTCTACTAACACAAATTCCCTTATTCCCTTTCTTCTTCCTTCTCCTTCTTTTATTGGGTAGATCCGTCCCTCTCAACACACATTTGTTTCTCCACTTTTTCAGGGTGGTTTTTCTGGTACACATCCAGTTGGCTGAGAGTGACGTGGATAGATTTGTAACACCCCGAACCCGAGACCGACACCGGAGTCGAACACGAGGTGTTAACAGACTTTAAACCCCTTATAAAAATATTTCTCAGACACTGCCAATCTGCGTACTAGTCTCTTTAAAAATCATATCTTGAGTTTCACAACTCGAAAATCAGTTTCGTGATTTTTCCCTGAAGCTAGACTCATATGCCCATCTACGTATTTTTTTCTAGAATTTTTGGTTGGGCCAATTAGTACAGTTTATTAGTAAAAGTCTCCCATGTTACAGGGATCGACTACCCTGACCTTTGCGTATTACGACTTGGATATCTCCTTGTACAGGGCTCCAATACTGATACCGTTTGTTTCTATAGAAACTGTACTCAGAGAGGAATCTATCCATATATGGTATGACTCCTAATTATCTCTGGTTAATTTGTAATGAATTTCCAAAGTCGGAACAGGAAATCCAGAAACCGTTCTGGCCCTGTCTCACGAGAACCTGAATATCTCTTAACATACTATCCGTATGATTGTTTCGTTACTTTCATATGAAATTAGATTCATCAAGGTTTGTTTACATAATTTATTCACTATTTAATTCCCTTCCTACTATTTTTAGTGATTTTCCAAATCTACATCACTGCTGCTGTCAGCATCTGCCTTTAAGGTAGACTTTACCTATTTCATGGTTTCCATGATTCAACTAGCCCTTTTTGCATAAATAGCACAATTTATGGAAGTGATTAACCATCCCCATGGCCAATCCTTGTCAAGCATATCCACACCAAATGATTATAACAATATACTCAAACACATATAAGCCATTTTCGCATGGCTATCCAAAATTTATACAAGTCCAAAGGGTCCACGACCCACAACAAATGGGTAGTCCTATACATGCCATTTCGAAGTTCAACCAAAATTGTACCAAAATGGGGCTTTGATAGTGTGGGCGACTTTGACCTCAAGATCCCGAGTCCGATAGCTGGAGAACCAAATCTATAAAACAGAGGAGCAATGAAACGGAGTAAGCAATTTATGCTTAGTAAGTTTTGAGCAAGGAATTCCAGCACAACAAAAGTATAGCATTCATATAGCTAAACGGATAATTTCATATGCACAAATTTACGATATCGTACTTGCTTCACATTAACAACCCTTATGTACATACACAAAAGATCAACTCAGCCAAAGGCCAGTAGCTCGTTTATCAACTGAGCGAATACTTATTTGTAAGGGCTCAACTAAATTCAAGCACATACGAAACATACCTCAATGTTGGGATGTTTCGAGAGTATTAACTGGAATTTTACAGCAAGTTCATTCATTCCCAAATCACGTACCTTCGGAATTTAACCGGATATAGCTCCTCGTTCAAATGCCTTCGGGACATAGCCCGGTTATAGTAATTCGCACAAATGCCTTCGGGACTTAACCCGGATTTAGTAACTCGCACAAATGCCTTCGGGACTTAACCCGGATTTAGTAACTCGCACAAATGCCTTCGGGCTTAGCCCGGAATTAGTATCTCGCACAAATGCCTTCGGATCTTAGTCCGGATATGGTCACTTAGCACAAAGCCTTCGGGACTTAGCCCGGACATCACTCAAATAACCATGCACATTTAATCATAAATCATGGCACATTCGTATTTCATTTTCGTTAGCAAAACTCAAACACAAGACACTTATCATTCTTGCAATTTCGGCTCAATAGCCACACACACAAAGAGCATGATTTTGATTTGCTTAAAACATGATCTAATCAAATCTTAATTTAAGCTCTCTTACTCAAGAACTTACCTCGGGTGTTGTCGAACGATTCCGATAGCTATTCGACCACTTTTTCCTTCCCTTTATCGGATTTAGTTCCCCTTTGCTCTTGAGCTTAATTAAACAAATAAATTGATTTAATCATTTGAGCATCGAAAAGAGGAACACAAGGCACTTAGCCCATATTTATACATTAGACATTAAAGTCACATATGTACGGAATCATGAATCAAACTCAACATTTTAGCTAATTTTTCTTCCCCTTGGCCGAATATGCATGTCTATTTTGGGGCCGATTTCAACACTTAATACATTCTACAAGTATGGTCACTTGTATTGACTAAACACCCTTTTGTTTCAAGTTCAAAACTTGGCTAATACACACATATACACACTAGTAAAGCATCCTCTCCCTTTCCATCAATTTAACACATGCATTGCTCATTAACATGCAAAAGTTATATTCGGCCTTAGCACACAACTTGCTAGCCGATTCTTCTCCATTTAGCAACCAATGCACATATGTGCTCACTCAAAAATGCTAAAAAGGAGGTTCAAGAATCATCAAGCCACCATCACATGCATCATTAACAAGCTTCATATTTAGCATGCAATGGCATTAACACAAACTCCACCTAGGCCGAATCTTAACTCATCCTCATGCCTCATCACCACAACATCAAACATCAACCAAGAATGATGCATCCATGGCCGAGTGTCATTTCCATCACATAGCAAGATTTAGACCATGGGCTAGGTAGAACTCAAGCTAACAACTAAAACATGCATGCATCTCATGGAACATCATCAAACATACCTTAGCCTAGCTACATGCATGGCCGAACCTCTTCAACCTTTCTTCTTAAAATTTTTGGCCAAGGATGAACCAAAGGATGAGCATTTTTTTTCTTTCTAGTTTTGGCTAAATGAAGATGAGAAAGGATGAACAAAAATTTTCTCATTTCTTTTCTTTAGCTCACGGCAATGGGGGGGGGGAAACAACTACACACATTTTTTTTTGTATTCGTCATACTCCTTTTCATTATTTTATGCCCATGCCCCTTATTTTATTTTTTTCCTACATACCTCACTAGGCCAACATGTTCCCAACATGTTTCCACCCATAGCATGGCCAACCACTAGCTCAAATTTTGGGTAATTTGACATGCAAACCCATCATTTTCACAACATGCATTAATAGACCATTTTAAATTAGCCTATCATATTTTCACCATGTCTCATATCAATCCCTATTTAATAATTTCTCATGCAATTGGAAAAATTGGAGAATGAAACTTCCACATACTCATGTACACACATAATAAGCATAGAATATGGAAATCAATTATTTTTATGACTCGGTTTTGTGGTCCCGAAACCACTTCCCGACTAGGGTCAATTTTGGGCTGTCACAACTCTCCCCCACTTAAGAAATTTTCGTCCCCGAAAATCTTACCGGTAAATAAGTTTGGGTATCGTTCTTTCATCGAGCTCTCGGTTTCCCAAGTAGCTTCCTCGATCCCGTGTTTGAGCCATAACACCTTCACTAACGGAACCCTTTTGTTTCGCAACTCCTTCACTTCACGAGCTAGGACACGGATCGGTTCTTCTTCATAACTCATATCGGCTTGAATTTCAACCTCTGATGGGCTAATTATATGCGATGGATCAGATCGATAGCGTCGAAGCATCGAAATATGAAAGACGTCGTGAATCTTTTCAAGCTCAGGGGGCAAAATCAATCTATACGCAACTGGACCAACTCGTTCGGAGATTTCGTACGGCCCAATGAATCTCGGGCTCAACTTGCCCTTACGACCAAATCTGAGTACCTTCTTCCAAGGCGAAACTTTAAGAAACACTTTATCTCCCACTTGATATTCAATGTCCTTTCGTTTCAAATCCGCATACGATTTTTGATGATCTGTGGCTGCTTTCAGACTTTCACGGATTACCTTTACTTTCTGTTCGGCATCCTTAATCAAATCAACTCCGAAAATTTTACTTTCACCGAGCTCGGTCCAAAACAATGGTGTACGGCATTTACGACCGTACAAAGCCTCGTAAGGTGCCATCTTAATACTTGATTGAAAACTATTGTTGTAAGCGAATTCAATCAAAGGTAAATACCGTTCCCATGAACCACTGAACTCGAGGATGCAACATCTCAACATATCCTCAAGTATCTGAATTATCCGCTCAGATTGACCATCGGTTTGGGGATGAAAAGCAGTGCTAAAATGCAGCTTGGTACCCAAAGCTTCTTGCAATTTCCTCCAAAATCGCGAGGTGAATCTCGGATCTCTATCCGACACGATAGAAATAGGTACCCCGTGTAATCTCACAATCTGAGAAACGTACAATTCAACTAGTCTATCCAATGAAAAATCCATACACACGGGGATAAAGTGAGCCGACTTAGTCAGTCTATCGACAACAACCCAAATCGCATCCTTCTTACTTGTTGACAATGGCAGTCCGGACACAAAGTCCATTGTGACTCGATCCCATTCCCACTCGGGTATCATGATCGGCTGAAGTAATCCTGAAGGCACTTGATGTTCCGCTTTCACTTGTTGACATATTAAGCATCTCGAAACAAGGTCGGAGATGTCTCGTTTCATACCATGCCACCAAAACCAACGTTTCAAATCGTTGTACATTTTCGTACTCCCCGGGTGACTTGACATTCGGCTACAATGGGCTTCGTTCAGAATCATCGAAATGAGTTCCGAACTCCTTGGAACACACAAACGACTTCTGAACCTCAAACAATCATCATCAACTTTTTGGGCTTCACGAATTTGATGAATCAATAATGGTTTGGCTTTTAATTCAGCAACTAACACATTGTCAGGTAGAACAGAAAAATGCACATTCATTGCTCGTAAAGCAACCAATGACTTCCGGCTTAAGGCGTCCGCAACCACATTAGCCTTTCCCGGGTGGTAATCAATGACAAGCTCGTAATCTTTCAACAACTCAAGCCAACGTCTTTGTCGCAGATTTAAGTCTCTTTGAGTCATCAAATATTTGAGACTTTTGTGATCCGAAAATACATGGCACTTTTCACCAAATAAGTAATGTCGCCATATTTTTAAAGCAAATACGATGGCAGCTAGTTCAAGATCATGGGTCGGATAATTTTTCTCATGTGGCTTTAATTATCTCGACGCATAGGCCACCACTCGACTTTCTTGCATCAATACGCAACCCAACCCAAGTAGGGATGCGTCACTATAAATGACAAACTCTTTGCCTGATTCGGGTTGCACTAAAATTGAAGCTTCAGTCAAATAAGTTTTTAGTTGATCAAAAATTTTCTAACATTTCTCCGTCTATTCAAACTTAACATCCTTTTGAAGTAGCTTCGTCATTGGTGTGGCTATCATCGAGAAACCTTTGACAAATCGTCGGTAATAACCGGCGAGCCCCAAAAAGCTCCGAACTTCGGTAATATTTCTTGGAGGCTTCCAGTTAAGTATGGCTGAAATTTTGCTCGGGTCAACTTGAATACCCGATGCGGATACCACATGACCCAAGAAGCTAACCTCTCTTAACCAGAACTCACACTTACTGAACTTAGCATATAACTGCTTATCCCGCAAATTTTGCAACACCAGTCTCAGGTGCTCAGCATGTTCGGTCTCATCTCTTGAATAGACCAAGATGTCATCAATGAACACAACTATGAACCGATCCAAATATGGTCTGAAGATCCGATTCATCAAATCCATAAATACCGCAGGGGCATTAGTGAGCCCAAACGGCATCACTAAGTACTCGTAGTGACCATATCTCGTTCTGAAGGCAGTTTTGGGTATGTCTGAATCTCGAATTCGCAACTGATAATAGCCCGATCTCAAATCTATTTTTGAGAACATTGAGGCTCCCTTCAGTTGGTCGAACAAATCATCGATACGCGGCAACAGATATTTGTTCTTTATCGTCACTTTATTCAGTTGACGATAGTCAATGCACAACCTCATGGTTCCGTCCTTCTTTTTCACGAACAATACTGGTGCACCCCAAGGTGAGAAACTTGGTCGAGCAAAACCTCTATCCGTCAATTCTTGCAACTGAGCTTTCAACTCTTTTAACTCGGTTGGTGCCATACAATACGGAGCTATCGAAATTGGCGTAGTCCCAGGTACAAGCTCAATACCAAACTCTACCTCCCGAACAGGTGGTAAACCCGGTAATTCTTCAGGAAAAACATCCGGGTATTCACAAACCACCGGCACAGATTCGGGTTTCTTTTCTAATTCTTTGTCATCAAGTACATACGCAAGGTATGCTTCGCACCCTTTTCTTACATATTTCTGGGCCAACATTGCTGATATTACAGCTGGCATCCCCTCCAAGTCTGTAGACTCAACTCGGATTACTTCGTTATTTGCGCACCTCAAATCAATAGTCTTGCTTTTGCAATTCACAACCGCATCATGCGCGGTCAACCAATCCAAACCAAGAATAACATCAAATTCATCAAACGGCAAAAGCATCAAGTCCGCCGGAAAACAGGAACCTCGAATTTCTAGGGGACATTTCTTACACACTTTGTCGACAAGCACGTAACGATCCAAGGGATTTGACACCCGAATTACGAACTCAGTAGACTCAATAGGTAAAGTCTTACTGGATGCTAAGGTTTCACATATGTAAGAATGAGTAGAACCGGGGTCAATCAAAGCAATTACATTAGTATCAAAGAGTGTAAAAATACCGGTAATAACATTAGGCGAAGAAGCATCCTCGCGGGCACATATAGCATAAGCTCTAGCAGGCGCACGAGCCTCGGATCTGGTCGTAGCATCTCTAGATCCTCTCTGACCACCACCAGCATTGCCCGTATTTCCAGATGGTCTACCTCGAGCAGTGGTAGCACCCGGTTTCCCACTCTGATTCACATTCTGTTCAGACAACCTTGGGCAATCTTTAATGAAGTGGTCAACTAATCCGCACTTGTAACAGGAGTGGTCAGGGAATCTACAACTCCCCGAATGCCATTTACCGCAATATCGACATTTCGTTCTGTCTCGACGTTCATTCCCACATTGGCGACCGAAGTGCCTCGTGTACCCACAGGAGGTCGATCATGATCTCGTCTAAAAAGGCCCGAAGTGCCTCTAAACTGGCCCGCATCATCTCGAAATTTCTTCGATGCCTGTTGAAGAGACTTTCCCGAGGATCTTTTACGAAACTCTCCAGTTCCCTCATCAACTTTTTGTTTTTCTTTTCTAAGCTCTTCGGCTTTACAAGCTCGCTCGACAAGTACTACGAACTCTCGTATTGCAAGAACGCCAACGAACATTTTTATATCTTCATTCAACCCATCCTCGAAGCGTTTACACATAATAGCCTCGGACGAAACACATTCCCGAGCGTATCTACTAAGTCTAGCAAATTTTCGCTCGTAATCAGTAACTGACATAGAACCTTGCTTAAGCTCAAGAAATTCCTTCCGTTTTTGATCAACAAATCTCTGACTGATATACTTTTTCCGAAACTCAGTTTGGAAAAACTCCCAAGTTACTTGCTCTCGGGGCACAACAGAAGTCAGAGTACTCCACCAATAGTAGGCAGAATCGCATAGCAAGGAGATAGTACACTTTAGGCATTCATCAGGATAGCTCATCGAGTACCCGGATAGTGTTGTCCAACCAAAATTCAGCTTGCTCGGCATCGTCGCTATCCGTAGCCTTAAATTCAGTAGCCCCGTGTTTTCGGATTCTGTCAACTGGGAGCTTATTTGACCTTATTTGGTCAGTTACCGGAGGTATTGTAGGTGCGGGGGTGGTATTAGTTGGGAATGGAGGTTGTGGAACAGCCGTATTAGTTCGAATGTATTGGTTGAACCAATCATTCATCACGCTATAGAAAGCTTGTCTAGCTTCCTCATTCGGGTTACTAGCATTAGGTTGAGAGTCCGCCGGCGCTGTCCCTTGTGTGGGAGCAAGCGCTACACTCTCAAGATCATCAGCTACCTCTCGGTCGGGATCAGGATCCATTACTATAAATAAACACATTTACAATTGTCAGAAATCACCACACTATCCAATAATCACATAAAATGGCATGTATAGCTAGACCCAACGCATTACGGTAGTCCTAGAATCGACTAAACCGTAGCTCTGATACCAATCAAATGTAACACCCCGAACCCGAGACCGACACCGGAGTCGAACACGAGGTGTTAACAGACTTTAAACCCCTTATAAAAATATTTCTCAGACACTGCCAATCTGCGTACTAGTCGCTTTAAAAATCATATCTTGAGTTTCACAACTCGAAAATCAGTTTCGTGATTTTTCCCTGAAGCTAGACTCATATGCCCATCTATGTATTTTTTTCTAGAATTTTTGGTTGGGCCAATTAGTACAGTTTATTAGTAAAAGTCTCCCATGTTACAGGGATCGACTACCCTGACCTTTGCGTATTACGACTTGGATATCTCCTTGTACAGGGCTCCAATACTGATATCGTTTGTTTCTATAGAAACTGTACTCAGAGAGGAATCTATCCATATATGGTATGACTCCTAATTATCTCTGGTTAATTTGTAATGAATTTCCAAAGTCGGAACAGGAAATCCAGAAACCGTTCTGGCCCTGTCTCACGAGAACCTGAATATCTCTTAACATACTATCCGTATGATTGTTTCGTTACTTTCATATGAAATTAGATTCATCAAGGTTTGTTTACATAATTTATTCACTATTTAATTCCCTTCCTACTATTTTTAGTGATTTTCCAAATCTACATCACTGCTGCTGTCAGCATCTGCCTTTAAGGTAGACTTTACCTATTTCATGGTTTCCATGATTCAACTAGCCCTTTTTGCATAAATAGCACAATTTATGGAAGTGATTAACCATCCCCATGGCCAATCCTTGTCAAGCATATCCACACCAAATGATTATAACAATATACTCAAACACATATAAGCCATTTTCGCATGGCTATCCAAAATTTATACAAGTCCAAAGGGTCCACGACCCACAACAAATGGGTAGTCCTATACATGCCATTTCGAAGTTCAACCAAAATTGTACCAAAATGGGGCTTTGATAGTGTGGGCGACTTTGACCTCAAGATCCCGAGTCCGATAGCTGGAGAACCAAATCTATAAAACAGAGGAGCAATGAAACGGAGTAAGCAATTTATGCTTAGTAAGTTTTGAGCAAGGAATTCCAGCACAACAAAAGTATAGCATTCATATAGCTAAACGGATAATTTCATATGCACAAATTTACGATATCGTACTTGCTTCACATTAACAACCCTTATGTACATACACAAAAGATCAACTCAGCCAAAGGCCAGTAGCTCGTTTATCAACTGAGCGAATACTTATTTGTAAGGGCTCAACTAAATTCAAGCACATACGAAACATACCTCAATGTTGGGATGTTTCGAGAGTATTAACTGGAATTTTACAGCAAGTTCATTCATTCCCAAATCACGTACCTTCGGAATTTAACCGGATATAGCTCCTCGTTCAAATGCCTTCGGGACATAGCCCGGTTATAGTAATTCGCACAAATGCCTTCGGGACTTAACCCGGATTTAGTAACTCGCACAAATGCCTTCGGGACTTAACCCGGATTTAGTAACTCGCACAAATGCCTTCGGGCTTAGCCCGGAATTAGTATCTCGCACAAATGCCTTCGGATCTTAGTCCGGATATGGTCACTTAGCACAAAGCCTTCGGGACTTAGCCCGGACATCACTCAAATAACCATGCACATTTAATCATAAATCATGGCACATTCGTATTTCATTTTCGTTAGCAAAACTCAAACACAAGACACTTATCATTCTTGCAATTTCGGCTCAATAGCCACACACACAAAGAGCATGATTTTGATTTGCTTAAAACATGATCTAATCAAATCTTAATTTAAGCTCTCTTACTCAAGAACTTACCTCGGGTGTTGTCGAACGATTCCGATAGCTATTCGACCACTTTTTCCTTCCCTTTATCGGATTTAGTTCCCCTTTGCTCTTGAGCTTAATTAAACAAATAAATTGATTTAATCATTTGAGCATCGAAAAGAGGAACACAAGGCACTTAGCCCATATTTATACATTAGACATTAAAGTCACATATGTACGGAATCATGAATCAAACTCAACATTTTAGCTAATTTTTCTTCCCCTTGGCCGAATATGCATGTCTATTTTGGGGCCGATTTCAACACTTAATACATTCTACAAGTATGGTCACTTGTATTGACTAAACACCCTTTTGTTTCAAGTTCAAAACTTGGCTAATACACACATATACACACTAGTAAAGCATCCTCTCCCTTTCCATCAATTTAACACATGCATTGCTCATTAACATGCAAAAGTTATATTCGGCCTTAGCACACAACTTGCTAGCCGATTCTTCTCCATTTAGCAACCAATGCACATATGTGCTCACTCAAAAATGCTAAAAAGGAGGTTCAAGAATCATCAAGCCACCATCACATGCATCATTAACAAGCTTCATATTTAGCATGCAATGGCATTAACACAAACTCCACCTAGGCCGAATCTTAACTCATCCTCATGCCTCATCACCACAACATCAAACATCAACCAAGAATGATGCATCCATGGCCGAGTGTCATTTCCATCACATAGCAAGATTTAGACCATGGGCTAGGTAGAACTCAAGCTAACAACTAAAACATGCATGCATCTCATGGAACATCATCAAACATACCTTAGCCTAGCTACATGCATGGCCGAACCTCTTCAACCTTTCTTCTTAAAATTTTTGGCCAAGGATGAACCAAAGGATGAGCATTTTTTTCTTTGTTTTTTTCTTTCTAGTTTTGGCTAAATGAAGATGAGAAAGGATGAACAAAAATTTTCTCCTTTCTTTTCTTTAGCTCACGGCAATGGGGGGGGGAAACAACTACACACATTTTTTTTTGTATTCATCATACTCCTTTTCATTATTTTATGCCCATGCCCCTTATTTTATTTTTTTCCTACATACCTCACTAGGCCAACATGTTCCCAACATGTTTCCACCCATAGCATGGCCAACCACTAGCTCAAATTTTGGGTAATTTGACATGCAAACCCATCATTTTCACAACATGCATTAATAGACCATTTTAAATTAGCCTATCATATTTTCACCATGTCTCATATCAATCCCTATTTAATAATTTCTCATGCAATTGGCAAAATTGGAGAATGAAACTTCCACATACTCATGTACACACATAATAAGCATAGAATATGGAAATCAATTATTTTTATGACTCGGTTTTGTGGTCCCGAAACCACTTCCCGACTAGGGTCAATTTTGGGCTGTCACAAGATTGTTGAGTCATCTTCCTAGAATTTCCATGGCAATTGTGTTGACAATCAATCTCACCATTTGCCACGATAATGTTTCACTTCCCTTATTTTCCTTCTACATCCTCTTCTTCTACCTGCACCTATGTCCAACCACAACCACAACTTTTCCTTCCCCAAGTAATAAAAGTAATAAATGATGACCATTATAATGCAATCCAAGCTTTTTTATGTAATGTTCTAAATTTATCCTAAAAATGCAAATATATTTACTTAATTACAAATAATTAATTCTATCTAGAGGCCTAAACTATAACTCTTTCCAAGAGTTATCAGATATAAATCACAACTTGTAGCACAAGGATTTTTACATAGACCCAGCATTGATTATGAAGAGACATATTCTACTATGGCAGATGCAATCACATTTAGATATCTTATTAGTCTGGCAGCACATGAGAAACTTAGCATACATCTAATGGATGTTGTTATAGTCTATTTGCATGGTACACTTGATAGTGAAATTTATATGAAAATCCCTGAAGGATTTAAAATCCCAAAAGGATATAGAGTTTCTCGGGAAAATTTTTCGATCAGATTAAAAAAAAATTTATATGGATTAAAACAATCTGGATGTATGTGGTACAATTGTCTTAGTGAATACTTATTAAAAGAAGGTTAGAAAAATGATCCAATTTTTCCATGTGTCTTTATAAAAAGGTTTGGATCAGATTTTATGACAATTATTCTTTATGTTGATAATCTAAACATTATTAATCATGCTTAAAACATCAACCTCTCCACATCAAACTATGCAAGATTCCCACATTCACAAATGACATTAACATAAATATACTCATAACCAACATTAGCCATTTTCCAAGATTATATTCAAAATGAACCATAAACCATTATAAGCCAACACATATGACCAAAAGACCAAGTCCCTATACATGCCATAACTCGAAATACTTGGATTCATCAATACCCAAAATGATACCTTGATAGTGTGATAGGATCTCCGACGATCTCCAACTTGAGCTAGCATGACAGCACTATAAAATAAGGGAAAGAAAAAAGGGGGTAAACTATATGGCTTAGTAAGTCTATACGAAAATAATAAGCAACTCTTACCAAACTTTTATCCAGTTCAACAATTTAAACACAATATAATACAAAATTACTATGAATCTTACAGTTATAACTTTATTCAGTCACTATGTTTACTCTATCAACTTATAAGCATAATTTAACATATTTTGGCATTAGCCTAACAACCATAGTCTCTCCTTTGTAACATATTATAGCAATTAACGAATCATTGTAAACCTCATCGTAAACATGCACATTGATTATGTGTACTCATATTTCAAAGCATATATCTTAATATCTTTCAATTACCTAAAATCTTATCTTCCAGTATTTTCATAACCATTTTAATAGGAAATTATGCCAATCGCAATTTATGTGAATAAAACACGCTATATCATAACTCAATTTGGCCTGAAAGCCATCACATGATCTTCAACCAAATTTATCATGAATTTCATACATCATAAGTATAGACCAATAATCACAAGGTTTTCACAAAATCATTCTCATGGAAATCATGAACTCACAACTTCATGAAGTCAATGTTTATAAACTTTACGTGCATACCTATATCAATTTGTAATACTTACATACTCTTTATCTTCTTTGACATACCCATTAAATTACCCGTTGAACCACTTGGAATAATAAAGTATACTCGGGAGTCCCGTACACACGATACCTTACCAATGCCATATCTCAGATATGGTCTTACATGTAATCTCGTATCGATGCCAATAGCTTAGCTATGGTCTTACACGAAGTCTCATATCGATGTCATATCTCAGATATGGTCTTAGACGTAGTCTCATATTGATGCCATATCTCAGATATGGTCTTACACGTAGTCTCAGTAACCCTAATGTCATGACATTTGTATCCTATCTATTCCTAAGGTTCAATCGAGTCTTTCTCTGTATCGAATCTCTGTCGATCATTTCTGTAATATCGTACTTAATAACATTCACATTTCATTTCAACAATGTAGCATTTACCACAATTATATCAATTAAGCATTTATACATATATAATTTAATGCTTATTAAACATACGAACTTACCTCGGCATAAAAATGGCGAAAATGACCTAACCATCAAATACTCGTTTTTCCCCCATTCTTAATCAGCCCAAAATCACATTATGGAAAAAATTACATTTTTACCCCTAAAGTTTGACATTTTTACAATTTAGTCCCTAGGCTCGTAAAATGAAATGTACAAAATTTCTTCAACACCGAAGCCTAGCTGAACCTTATACATGCTTATAGAAGCCCACATTTTTCTTTTATTCACATTTTAACACCCATTTCACAACTTTTTACAAATAGGTCCTTTTTAGGCATTTTCATCGAAAATCACTTAGCAAAAGTCATTTATCATACACCAAACATACATTTCCTACCATTAGACATCAAAATACACAAATATCCATCATGGGTAAAATTTTAGACCTTGATTATTTATTAAATTAGTGGTAGAAATAGATAGATCATGTTACGAGGATTTCAAAAACATAAAAATCATTAAAAACGGGGCTAGAACGGACTTACAATCGAGATTGGAAGCTTGAAAAACCCTAACCATGGTTTCTCCTTGTAAAATTCAGCCATGGGAGGAAGATGGACAAAAATTGGCTTTTAATTTGGCTTTTTAATTCATTTAATTACAAAATTACTAAAATACCCTTAATGAAAAACTTTAGAAAGATACCTAACCATGTCCATTTTTTGTCCAACAACTTAAAAAAAGGGTCTAATTACCATTTAAGGACCTCAAATTTAAAATTTCATAGCAATTAGACACCTGTAGCATGTAGAACTCAACTTTTGCACTTTTTACAATTTAGTTCTTTTGACCAAATTTAGTGCCCAAATGTCAAAATTTTCAAACGAAATTTTCACAAAATCATTCCATAAAATTGTAGACCATAAAAATATAATAAAAAAATTATATGTTGAATTTGTGGTCCCGAAACCACTGTTCCGACTAGACCCAAAATTAGGCTATTACATGAAAAATTTGATACGAAAATTTTATCGATCGTGAGGTTAATTAGGTAAAGGACTAAATTGCATAAAATGAAAAAGTTGGATTCTAGTAGCTATAGGTATCAAATAGCTATGGAATTCAAAACTTAAGGTCCTTATATGGTAATTATACCATTTAAGGGTAGTTAGTAGATATTTTAATGACTCATCCATGGAAAAATTAGAAAAGGCATGGGACTAAATTGGAAATCACTAAAACTAAAAGATGGAAATTAAATAAAAAGAAATATTCATCTAATTTCATATCATCTTCCCCAAAATTTCAAAAGAAACCCTAGGAGAGAGGAAGACAACTTACCAAGCTTGAAATGGTATGAAATCAAGTCCGTTTTTAATGATTTTTATATTTTTGAAACTGAGATAGTCTAATCTCTCTATTTAGGGGATTAATTTTTAAAGTTATCAAGGCATGAAATTTGGGTCATGGATGAATATGCTGAAAATTAGAAATTAATGGTAGAAAATGAAGAGTTATTCATAGATAAGGAACTTTTACAAAGCCAATTTTGATGAAAACTTGATTTAGGAACTAAAATGAAAATTGGTAAAAACCCATGGAAAATTCTGAAATTTGTGAAAAATGTGTGTTGTAAATGTTGTTTATAAATTTTGGCTAGGCTTGAAAAGAAGGTTAAATTTCATGAATTTCATTTTCTGAGCCCATGGACAAAATCGAAATTTTTGAAAAGAATAAGGGCAAAATGGTAATTTTTCCTAGGATGTAATAGAATGCGAATGTATATGAAATGTGATAGATTAATAGTTAAATTTATCCATATAGATCTAGAAAGACCGACTATAGAACTAGATCAAGGAAAGCAAAAGGTTTCGGATTAGTTGAAATTCAAAAACGAACCCTTTTTAAGGTAAGTTTGTGTAGCTTAAAAATGTATGCTAATATGCTTGAATTGAATTGTATGATTGTATTGTTATGTGTTAGATGATATATACATAATCATATAGTTTTAAGTTGTGTAATATGGACAAATTATCGTGTTCCGGTCGAATGTTGAATTTTGATGGGTTGAAAATAATAGTGCATATGTTGCAAATAGAATTTAGCCCGAACGGGTAATTCTAATGTAAGCCTTGTTGAGTTAGGTTACAAATTGGATTTAGCCCGGACGGGTAATCCATATTAAGCTCTTTAGAACATATGCTACGGATACGATTTAGCCTGGATTGGTAATCCTACAGTAAAATGTACGACTCAGGGGTGTGCCTTTTCATTATGTACCCAATGGGTACTTTTGCACATGTGTATATTACCCAAACATCCATCGTGATTTCACTAGTTCAACGGAAAGGACTCTCGAAGAGTGGAAAGGTGAAATTAATAGAAGCTTGTAATGTGATGAGCTCATCTATATTTACTTGATATTCATATGAGATTATGTGACTAACTTGTTTTAATAAGTGTATGTGTTTAGGTAACTTACCCAAAATTGATGGAATATGTATTTATGTGTGCTTGTGTTAATAAATAAAACTAGTAAGTTTATTTCCTGTTATACTGGCTTACTAAGCATAAAGTGCTTACTCCGTTTATTTTCCCTGTTTTATAGTGCTCAAAGCTCATGAAGGTTGAAAGTCGGTCGGAGCAGTCATCACACTATCCACTATCTCATTTTGGTATAAATAGAAATCTCATTTTGGTATAATGGTATGTATAAGCTTAGTTGGCCAATGATGGCTTGTAATGGTTGCTTTGTGACCTAGCCATTGAAGTGGCTAATAATGGTCTAAGTTTGGCAATTTCAAAATGGTGTTTTGATAATCACATAAGTGCTTATTATGTGTTGGTTTGATGAAATTGTGTTGGCATATGAGTTTATGACATGAGTAAGTTTGTAACACCCTGAATTTGGGCCTAGAAGTTTTGGACCTTGAGCATGGGAGCGGTTGAAGGCAGCTTATAATATTCTGTTGTGCATGCAAATTTCGTTAATGAAGGCTTGTTTTAGTGGTTAAGTGTGTTGAGAAGTGTTGGAGAAGTCCTGGGTTTAAACCTGGACTCTAGCAAAAAATTTGGTTTAAGGTGAATCAAACCCTGGGTGTAGTAGGTAGGCCTTAAGAATATTGTTGGAGAAATTGTGACACAAAAAACCTTATGGCTTAGTGGCAAGTGGCGTGTGGAGCATTTGAGGGGAGGCATGGGTTCGAATCCCATGGCAAGGAAAGAGCATTTATTTTGCTAACAGGGGGCGGCAAGAGTTGGTGTTGAATTTAAACTCTGATGTTGGAGGGATCCCACATCGGGAAGCTAACATAAGAGTGGATGGGAAGCTGGCTTTAAATAGAGAGAACCATGAGGAGAGTAAAGGTACCTTTCTTGGCTGATCCCTTTCGCTTTATGGCGTGCTCGTTTGGGCTGGGCCTCGGCTAAGAGTGCTCAGAACGTGGATTAACTCCAGTCTCCAATCAGGTGTGTATTTATCACTACTCTTGTTGTTGGATGGCTACTTCGAGCCGCGATGGGCTGAAAGGGGCCATGTGGGCCCAATGATCCTACAGGCCCAATTGGATAAGTTGTTTGATAGTGTAGTAAATATTGGACTAGGCTAGGTGAATCGCATATCTGTGGCTAGGTTTGGGCTAAAAGGGCCACACGAGCGTGTGGGCCCATTTGGGCCGAGAATAAGCTTTAGGCCCATTCGTATTGTTATCCATGTTTAGAATACTTTAGTTTACCAATTACTGAAATGCTCTCGACTTGTAAAATTACCAAAGTACTCCCAATTTACAGAATTACCGTTTTACCCTCAGTTTACAGAATTACTATTTTACCCTCGATTTACAAAATTACCATTTTACCCTTAATTTACAGAATTACTGTTTTACCCTCGATTTACAGAATTACCGTTTTACCCTCAATTTGTAAAATTATCGTTTTACCCTTAATTTACAAAATTACTGGTTTACCCTCAGTTTACAAAATTATCGTTTTACCCTCGATTTATAGAATTACCGTTTTACCCTTGATTGTGAAATTACTGAAATACCCCTGTAGGTAGAATTTCTGAAATACCCCTATAGGGTAGAATTACTGAAATACCCTTATAGGATAGAATTACCAAAATACCCCTGTAGGGTAGAATTATTGAAATACCCTTGTAGGGTAGAAATACCGAAATACCCCTGTAGGGTAGAATTACCGAGATACCCTTGTGGGGTAAAATTACCATTTTGCCCCTAGGGTGTTAAATGACTGTTTTGCCCTTGTGGGCAAGTGACTGACTTGGACTGTGTGTTTGACGGATTTGATTGTGAATATATGTTGGTGATATGAATGACTTGACTGTGATTGTTTGATTCAAATATAGGCATGACATTCTGCATACATGACATGTTGCATGGGTTGGGATTTTGTACGGAGGAAGCATTATGGTGGCTATGCCACAAATATCTGTTCTGGTGGCTCTGCCACAATATCTGTATTTGGTGACTCTGTCACAATATCTGTTGACCGATCGATGGCTAAGTGCCGATCACGCTACCGAAGGCTGTGTGCCATTGTTGTGAGCTTCGTGCCGATTATAGACCCGTTATTAATGGCTCTGTGCCAACCGAAATATGGCTTTGTGCCATCTTAACTATGGCTTCGTGCCAAACGTATTTACCTGTAGCTATGTGCCTAACATATTTGTTGACGATTCTGTGTCGATCATATTTACCGAAGGCTGTGTGCCGTTGTTGTGGGTTTCATGCCGATTATAGACCCGTTATTAATGGCTCTGTGCCAACCTAAATATGGCTTTGTGCCATCTTGACTATGGCTTCGTGCCAAACGTATTTACCTGTAGCTATGTGCCTAACATATTTGTTGACGACTCTGTGTCGATCATATTTACCGAAGGCTGTGCGCCAGTTATATTACCGTCACTGATGGCTATGTGCCGAAGTTATTACAGTTATCTATGGCTTTGTGCCACGTATTCTGTTAGGTGGGTTTGCCACATTATCTGATTCTGGTGGCTCTGCCACAATATCTGTATCTGGTGACTCTGTCACGATATTTGTTCTGGCAGCCATGCTGCAAATTCTATGGTGTGTAGCGGATGGGTGGGTCGAGTTGTCTGCCCACATGGTGTAAGGTTGGTACGGGGGTGTATACGGCTGGATTGGGTTGGGATTGCATTCACATTCTGATTCTGATTCTGTCACCTAATTCTGATTCTTACTCAGATTCTGTTACTAATACTGATTTTGATTCTGATTCTGTTACTGATTCTGATTCTGATTCTGTCACCTAATTCTGATTCTGATTCTGATTCTGTTACTAATATTGATTCTGATTCTGATTCTGTTACTGATTCTGATTCTGATTCTCATTTTGGTTCCAATTCTGATAATGTTTCTTATTCTGTAATGGGCTAAGGTCCATCTGGTACTGTCTGTTGTAATGGGCTAAGAACCGATTGGTACTGAAATTGTAAGTAAGGCTGGGGCCAGACTTTTAATTCTTTTAGACGACTGACTGTTCCTTTTTATAGTAGGGGATTTCACACTGAGTTTTCGTAAACTCACCCCGTTTATTAACCTTTCAGGTAATTTCCAGCCCTCGATGGATCGGGGTTGCTAGGGGCTCGAAGGAAGCCACACACACACTGTTTATGTTACAGTTTTGATTATTACCTTTAAATTATTTTATGTGGGTTGTAGTAAAGCCGTTGTAATTTTCTAGATTTCAAATTTGGAATTTCATTTATTGTTCTTATAATTGCTAGTATTAGAACACGATTTTCCAAAGCAACTACTGTTATTCAAAACATCACGTAACCGCAATTGTTTTTAAAGTAAGTTTCCACAACTACCAAGATTTTTACAAAGTTGTTAAGAATGTTATTCAGCTGAGGTTTTATAACAACGTTTAAAAAGGGTATAAGTTTTTAATTATTAAGAAGGGTTTTTAATGGAAACATGGTTTTCGAAAAACACTTCAATATGACACGCCAAGTTCGAGCCAAACTTCCAGGCCGGGTTTGGGGTGTTACATTTAGTGGTATCAGAGCCTGGGTTGCAACAACTCGGCTGTGAATTGGGTTTTCAAAGGTTGAATTTTAGAAAATTATTTTCAACCACGTGGTCTGTTTGAAGTATTTCTCTTAAAAAGTGTGGCACACTGAGTCTCCGGCGCCAAATCTGTAAGTCTTCTGAATACTTTTGTCTATTTAGAAATTGAAATACTATGGATTCCTTAGATATTGGTCTGGATTTAAATTTGGTATTTATTTTATGTGGATGTGATGTTTGGATATAGAAATTGTATATATGTGTGATAAATATGTGTCTGCTACAGTGAATAAGTGTTGTATGTATGAGATGTTTCAAGTTCTAGTTGAAGTGTGATAGTGATAGTAGGATGAGGGTGCGCAGCGGTAGTGTAGTGGGGTAGATGTTACACGACTACCCTGTTAGATGGAAATTTCGAGGACGAAATTTCTTTAAGGGAGGTAGAGTTGTAACACCCTGAATTTGGGCCTAGAAGTTTTGGGCCTTGAGCATGGGAGCGGTTGAAGGCAGCTTATAATATTATGTTGTGCATGCAAATTTCGTTAATGAAGGCTTGTTTTAGTGGTTAAGTGTGTTGAGAAGTGTTCGAGAAGTCCTGGGTTTAAACCTGGACTCTAGCAAAAAATTTGGTTTAAGGTGAATCAAACCCTGGGTGTAGTAGGTAGGCCTTAAGAATATTGTTGGAGAAATTGTGACACAAAAAACCTTATGGCTTAGTTGTGACAGCCCAAAATTGACCCTAGTCGGGAAGTGGTTTCGGGACCACAAAACCGAGTTACAAGAAAATTTATTTTAATTTTAATTGCATATATTAAATGTGGTAGTGTATGTGTGGAAATAATAAAGGTTTAAAATTAGCCTTAGGAATGTGGATTTTCATGAAAGGACTTAGTTGAGAAATTTAGAAAAGATGATAGATAAATTGAAAGGATTAAATAATAACAAGGTGAGAAAGTATGGATTTGCATGTCAAAATGCCCTTAATTCATGAAGTGGCCGGCCATGTGATGATGGTCCTCCATTAAGTCAAGTTAAATACAATTTTATAATGGTAAATGATAAAATAATCTAAATAGAAACATAAATTAATAAGAAATGGAAGGTGGGAGAGTGTCATCTTCTCCTTGCAAAACCGAACATAAAGGAAGAAGGAAAGAAAAATGGTTAAAAAGCAGTCGGTCAACTTAAGGGATTAATCAAGGTAAGATTGCATGTTATTTTTCATTAAATTTTGTTAAATTTAGTTAATAGACAAATCCATATTATAACCCATAGGGTGATTTCTCTATTTGGTGAAAAAAAAAATAGGCATTCGGATGTGATCGTTAGATGTTAAGAGGATAGTGTTTGATGCTTTGGAATGGAATATTAGAAAGATGAGTAATGAAATAGCTAATAGATATATGAACCTTGGTATGATATTATGGATAGATGTGAAGTTTTTGGTAGTAGAAACATTCGGCCAAATTATTATGTGGAGGAACTATGTGCTCAAATGAAATGAAAAAAAAATGATATTGCATCGAAATTGTATATTCGGCATTTAAAATTAAGTACATAGGTGATGTTAGATTGATCTTGCATATTCGGCTATATAGTATGCACATTGGTGAAATTTCTTTGATTCTATACAATCGACCAAATGAGGAGGTTGGTTTACAAAGTTGAGTTTGATTCATAATTATGTATATTTGAATGTAATCATATTTGGCATAATATTATTTTGGAAGGGATAATACATTTGGCTTTGAGATATAATATGAACATTAGTTGAGACTTGGATGTCTTGAACAAGGATGATTGTAAAAAAAAATGGAATTATTAAATTTATATATATATATAGGTATCTTGCAAGGTAAATTAAATTACTAAACTTATTTATTTAATCAAGCTCAAGAATCCAAAGGAGGGGAATCAAGCAAAGGCAAAGCAAAGAATATTGAGTAGTTGATTGGGAATCACTTCATCCGACCTAAGGTAAGTCATTAAGCATATATTTTGTATCAATTTAAATGGTTATAACGTCTATGTAATGATGCTGAATGGAACGATAAATATATATATTTATACATGTATGCATGGGGTGATGAAAGTATTGAATAAAAAGAAAAGAGGTGAGATGAATTGAGTTGTTGGTTTAGGCACTAAGTGTGCGGGTGTAAACATTTATGATCATGAGATTGGCACTAAGTGTGCGGGTTTAAATTGTACAGCACTAAGTGTGCGAGTTTACAGTACATGGCACTAAGTGTGCGCGGTTGATTATTAAGCACTATGTGTGCGAACCCAATATATATTTTCTATAAATTATTTACATTAAGGGTGCGACTTTACCGAGTCGATTTTGGACAGCGGAAAAAGGTAAGTGTGCGAACTTGAAATGCATGGTACTAAGTGTGTGAGTTTAAAGTGCATGGCATTGAGTGTGCGTGGGTGATTACTAAACATTATGTGTGCAACCCAATATATATTTTCCATAAATTATTTACACGAAGGGTGCGGCTTTACCGAGTCAATTTTGGACAGCGGAAAAGGTAAGTACCTTGAGTTCATGGCTAATAGGCGCTATGTTTATATTTGGAGTTGAGCTTGGTAAGTTTTGAACCTATGTGACGATTATAGTTGAAGTCACGTACATAAGGTTCATTGTGGAATAGGTGAAAGTTCGTTTAATTGTATGATTATAACGAAAATAAAATGATGTATGAAAGGTCAATGTAGGACTTGGTATGAGATTGAACCATAGGGTTTAAGGAACTATGGTATAGTTTGGTATGGATGGAGTACTTAACCTCATTTCATTGTTTCCTGTTGTGATAATTTTATTAATGGATGGTTGTGGAATGCTTATGGCTTACTGAGTTATATACTCATTCGGTGTTTGCTTGTCACCTATTCTAGGTTTCTTGGACTCGTCTCTTTTTGCGTGATCGTGCCGTCGTCGAAGTCATCACACCGGCTAGCAACCTTTGGTACTTTCTTCTTAGTTGGTCTAGGAGAACATTTCGGCATGTATAGGCTATTATGTTATGTTTGAACTTTGGTATGTAAACTTTTAGCCATGCGAAAATGGCATAAATGTTCGGTTGGATTTGGTTTTATAACATTAGGTCGTAAGTCTTGGTAATACGATCTTTATGTCATGGTTGATTATTTTTTGTGTTAAAATTTATGTTATGGCAAAAGTGTAGTAAGGGGGGGATGTTTGACAATGATTAGCCTTTGGTATGGCTAGTCATGATTATAATTTTGTGATATGTATGATGAATTACTAGTTAGATCAATAAGAAATCACTAAATGGACATAGTTGCTTCAGTAACAGATGCTGGCAGCAGCAGTGACGTGGGATTGAAAAATTACAACAATTAGTAGGAATGGAATTAAATAGTGGATAAATTATGTAATCGAAGCTCGATGAGTCTATTTTCATATAGAAGTAACGAAACAATCATATGGACAGTATGTTAAGAGATATTCAGGTTCTCGCGAGACAGGGCCAGAACGGTTTCTGGGTTCCCTGTTCCGACTTTGTAAATTTATTATGAATTAACCAGAGATAATTAGGATCCATGCCATATATGTATAGATTCCTATTTGAGTCTAGTTTCTATAGAAATAAACGGCATCAGTATTGAAGCTCTGTACAGGGAGATATTTAGGTCGTAATGCACAAAGGTCAGTGTAGTCGACCCCAGTAACATGGGAGACTTTGACTAATAAACTGTACTAATTGGCCCAACCAAAAATTCTAGAAAAAAATATGTAGATGGGAATATGAGTCTAGTTTCAGGAAAAATTCACAGAACTGGATTTCGAGTCCTAGAGCTCAAGATATGATTTTTAAAGTGACTAGTATGCAGATTGGCAGCTTGTCTGGAAAAATTTTTAATAAGTGGTTTGAAGTCTGTTAACACCTCGTGTTCGACTCCGGCGACGGTCTCGGGTTCGGGGTGTCACGTTTGATTGGTATCAGAGCTATGGTTTAGTCGGTTCTAGGACTACCATAGCACGTATGAGTCTAGCTATACATGCCTTAATGTTAATCTTTAAATGTGTGATGACTTCTGACGGTTAAAATTTTTGTTTTGGTTAGTAAATGGATCTTGGTGTAGAGAGAACCTTGGCAGATGACGTTGAAAGTGTAGCGGCTGCTCCTGCACAAGGGACGCCGCCTGTTGAACCTCAGTCATCTGCGAATAATCAAGGTGAGGGGGCTAAACAAGCCTTCTTTACCATGATCAATGAGTGGGTCGCGCAATATGCCCGAACCAATCCGGCTGTCCAACAATTCCCGAATTTGAATAATCCACCCCAAGAGCCCGTAATGCCATCAGTTGCTGATCCTGTGAGGCTGAGTAAACCACCTGTAGACTTGATTAGGAAGCGCGGGGCTGAGGAGTTCAAGGACATAGTTACTGATGATGCCGAAAGGGCCGAGTTCTGGCTTGATAACACCATTCGGGTGTTCGATGAACTGTCATGCACACCCGATGAATGTCTAAAGTGTGCTATATCTTTGTTGCGAGACTCAGCCTACTACTGGTGGAGGACCTTGATTTCCATAGTCCCAAACGAACGAGTTACTTGGGATTTCTTCCAAGCGGAATTTCGAAAGAAATATATTAGTCAACGGTTCATCGATCAAAAGCGTAAGGAATTCTTGGAACTCAAGCAAGGCCGTATGACAGTATCTGAGTACGAACATGAATTCGTAAGGCTCAGTAGGTATGCCCGGGAGTGTGTAGTTGATGAGGTTGCTATGTGCAAAAGATTTGAAGAAGGATTGAATGAAGATTTAAAGCTACTAGTGGGTATTCTGGAGATAAAAGAATTCGTGACACTAGTCGAACGAGCCTGCAAGGCGGAAGAACTTGGAAAGGGGAAGAAGAAGGCTGAATTTGAAGCTAGAGACTATCGTAAAAGATCGACGGGTAAAGCTCCGTTCTCAGCTGCAAAGAAGTTCAGGGAGGACACTAATAAGTCGAGGATGACTGCGGGAATTTCCATCAGAGCACGACCATCGACGGACTCCCGAACTACTTCGGTAGCTAGTGTGGGCAATAATCGTCTAGAGAGACCTGAGTGTCCCCAATGTGGAAGACGACACATAGGTGAATGTTGGGGTAAGTCTATTAACAGGGCCTGTTACGGATGCGGTTCGAAGGACCACTTCATTAGAGATTGCACGGAGCTTAATGAGAAGAATAAGGTTCAAGGTGCAAGACCTAGTGGAGTGACAACTAGAGGTAGACCACCGAGAATTTTAGGAGGTAGGGGTGGTAGTCAGAGAGGGGTCTCTGATACGGCTGTTCGAGCCGAGAATCGTACTCCTGCTAGAGCATATGCCATTCGCGCACGAGAGGAGGCATCCTCCCCTGACGTCATCACTGGTACCTTCACTCTCTTTGATACTAATGTGAATGCATTGATTGACCCTGGCTCTACTCATTCATATGTATGTGAAACCTTAGCATCCAGTAAGACTCTACCTGTTGAGTCTACTGAGTTCGTAATTCGGGTGTCAAATCCCTTGGGTCGTTACGTGCTTGTCGACAAAGTATGTAAGAGATGTCCCCTAGTAATTCGAGGTTCTTGTTTTCCGGCGGACTTGATGCTTCTGCCGTTTGATGAATTTGATGTTATTCTTGGTTTGGATTGGCTGACCGCGCATGATGCGGTTGTGAATTGCAAAAGCAAGACTATTGATTTGAGGTGCGTAAATAACGAAGTAATCCGAGTTGAGTCTACGGATTTGGAGGGGTTGCCAGTTGTAATATCAGCAATGTTGGCCCAGAAATATGTAAGAAAAGGGTGCGAAGCATACCTTGCGTATGTACTTGATGATAAAGAATTAGAAAAGAAACCCGAAACTGTGCGGGTGGTTTGTGAATACCCGGATGTTTTTCCTGAAGAATTACCGGGTTTACCACCTGTTCGGGAGGTAGAGTTTGGTATTGAGCTTGTACCTGGAACTACGCCAATTTCGATAGCCCCGTATCGTATGGCACCAACCGAGTTAAAGGAATTGAAAGCTCAATTGCAAGAGTTGACGGATAGAGGTTTCGCTCGACCAAGTTTCTCACCTTGGGGTGCACCAGTATTGTTCGTGAAAAAGAAGGACGGAACCATGAGGTTGTGCATTGACTATCGTCAGTTGAATAAAGTGACCATAAAGAATAAATATCCGTTACCGCGTATTGATGATTTGTTTGATCAATTAAAGGGAGCCTCAGTGTTTTCAAAGATAGATTTGAGATCGGATTATTATCAGTTGCGGATTCGAGATTCGGATGTACCCAAAACTGCTTTCAGAACGAGGTACGGTCACTACGAGTTCTTAGTGATGCCATTCGGGCTCACTAATGCCCCTGCGGTATTTATGGATTTGATGAATCGGATCTTCAGACCCTATTTGGATCGGTTCGTAGTTGTGTTCATTGATGACATCTTGGTCTATTCAAGAGATGAGACCGAACATGCTGAACACCTGAGATTAGCGTTGAAAATTTTGCGGGATAAGCAGTTATATGCGAAGTTCAGTAAGTGTGAGTTCTAGTTAAGAGAGGTTAGCTTCTTGGGTCATGTGGTATCCGCATCGGGTATTCGAGTTGACCCGAGCAAAATTTCAGCCATACTTAATTGGAAGCCTCCAAGAAATGTTATCGAAGTTCGGAGCTTCCTGGGGCTCGCCGATTATTACCGACGATTTGTAAAAGGTTTCTCGATGATAGCCACACCAATGACGAAGCTACTTCAAAAGGATGCTAAGTTCGAATGGACGGAGAAATGTCAGAAAAGCTTCGATCAACTGAAAACTCATTTGACTGAAGCTCCAATTTTAGTGCAACCTGAATCAGGCAAAGAGTTTGTCATTTATAGTGACGCATCCCTACTCGGGTTGGGTTGCGTATTGATGCAAGAAGGTCGAGTTGTGGCCTATGCGTCGAGACAATTGAAGCCAAACGAGAGAAATTATCCAACCCATGATCTCGAACTAGCCGCCATCGTATTTGCTTTGAAAATATGGCGACATTATTTGTTTGGCGAAAAGTGCCATGTATTTTCGGATCACAAAAGTCTCAAATATTTGATGACTCAAAGAGACTTAAATCTGCGACAAAGACGTTGGCTTGAGTTGTTGAAAGATTACGAGCTTGTCATTGATTACCACCCGGGAAAGGCTAATGTGGTTGCGGACGCCTTAAGCCGAAAATCGCTGTTTGCTTTACGAGCGATGAATGTGCACTTGTCTATTCTACCCGACAATGTGTTAGTAGCTGAATTAAAAGCCAAACCATTATTGATTCATCAAATTCGTGAAGCCCAGAAAGTTGATGATGAATTGGTTGCAAAACGGGCTGAGTGTGTTCCGAACAAGGAATCGGAGTTTCAAATGGATGACGATGATTGTTTTCAGAAGTCGTTTGTGTGTTCCAAGGAATTCGGAACTTATTTCGATGATTTTGAATGAGGCTCATAGTGGCCGAATGTCTATCCACCCGGGTAGTACTAAAATGTACAACGATCTGAAATGTCAATTTTGGTGGCCGGGCATGAAACGAGACATTTCTGAATTTGTTTCAAGGTGTTTGATATGTCAACAAGTAAAAGCGGAACATCAAGTGCCATCTGGATTACTTCAGCCAATCATGATACCCGAATGGAAATGGGATCGAGTGACAATGGACTTTGTGTCTGGGTTACCTCTGACTCAGAATAAGAAAGACTCGGTCTGGGTTATTGTTGATAGATTGACCAAGTCTGCTCATTTTATCCCTGTCCGTACAGATTTTTCGCTCGATAAATTGGCAGAAATATACATCTCCCAAATTGTTCGATTGCATGGTGTACCTATTTCTATCGTGTCAGATAGAGACCCAAGATTTACATCGCGATTTTGGAAGAAATTGCAAGAAGCTTTGGGTACCAAGCTGCATTTTAGCACTGCTTTTCACCCCCAAACCGATGGTCAATCTGAACGAACAATTCAGATACTCGAGGATATGTTGAGATGTTGCGTCTAAGAGTTCTGTGGTTCATGGGAAAGATATTTGCCTTTGATTGAATTTGCTTATAACAATAGCTTTTAATCAAGCATTAAGATGGCACCTTACTAGGCTTTATACGGTCGCAAGTGCCGTACCCCATTATTTTGGACTGAACTTAGTGAAAGTAAAATTTTTGGGGTTGATTTGATTAAGGATGCCGAGCAGAAAGTCCGAGTAATTCGCGAAAGTTTGAAAGCCTCTTCGGATCGTCAAAAGTCGTATGCGGATTTGAAAAGAAAAGACATTGAATATCAGGTTGGAGATAAAGTATTTCTCAAAGTTTCACCCTGGAAGAAGGTGCTTAGATTTGGTCGTAAGGGCAAATTGAGTCCGAGGTTCATCGGTCCGTACGAAGTGTCCGAACGAGTTGGACCAGTTGCATACCGATTAATTTTACCCCCTGAGCTTGAAAAGATTCACAATGTTTTCCATGTCTCGATGCTTCGACGATATAGGTCCGACCCGTCACACGTAATCACTCCATCTGAGATCGAGATTCAGCCTAACTTGAGTTATGAAGAAGAACCGGTTCGCATTTTGATGCGTGAAGTAAAAGAGTTGCGAAATAAGAAAATCCCATTAGTGAAGGTGTTGTGGCATAAACACGGAATTGAAGAAGCCACTTGGGAACTTGAGGACTCTATGAAGGATCGATATCCAAAATTATTCACCGGTAAGATTTTCGGGGACGAAAATTTCTTGAGTGGGGGAGAGTTGTGACAGCCCAAAATTGACCCTAGTCGGGAAGTGGTTTCGGGACCACAAAACCGAGTTACAAGAAAATTTATTTTAATTTTAATTGCATATATTAAATGTGGTAGTGTATGTGTGGAAATAATAAAGGTTTAGAATTAGCCTTAGGAATGTGGATTTTCATGAAAGGACTTAGTTGAGAAATTTAGAAAAGATGATAGATAAATTGAAAGGATTAAATAATAACAAGGTGAGAAAGTATGGATTTGCATGTCAAAATGCCCTTAATTCATGAAGTGGCCGGCCATGTGATGATGGTCCTCCATTAAGTCAAGTTAAATACAATTTTATAATGGTAAATGATAAAATAATCTAAATAGAAACATAAATTAATAAGAAATGGAAGGTGGGAGAGTGTCATCTTCTCCTTGCAAAACCGAACATAAAGGAAGAAGGAAAGAAAAATGGTTAAAAAGCATTCGGTCAACTTAAGGGATTAATCAAGGTAAGATTGCATGTTATTTTTCATTAAATTTTGTTAAATTTAGTTAATAGACAAATCCATATTATAACCCATAGGGTGATTTCTCTATTTGGTGAAAAAAAAAATGGGCATTCGGATGTGATCGTTAGATGTTAAGAGGATAGTGTTTGATGCTTTGGAATGGAATATTAGAAAGATGAGTAATGAAATAGCTAATAGATATATGAACCTTGGTATGATATTATGGATAGATGTGAAGTTTTTGGTAGTAGAAACATTCGGCCAAATTATTATGTGGAGGAACTATGTGCTCAAATGAAATGAAAAAAAAAATGATATTGCATCGAAATTGTATATTCGGCATTTAAAATTAAGTACATAGGTGATGTTAGATTGATCTTGCATATTCGGCTATATAGTATGCACATTGGTGAAATTTCTTTGATTCTATACAATCGACCAAATGAGGAGGTTGGTTTACAAAGTTGAGTTTGATTCATAATTATGTATATTTGAATGTAATCATATTTGGCATAATATTATTTTGGAAGGGATAATACATTTGGCTTTGAGATATAATATGAACATTAGTTGAGACTTGGATGTCTTGAACAAGGATGATTGTAAAAAAAAATGGAATTATTAAATTTATATATATATAGGTATCTTGCAAGGTAAATTAAATTACTAAACTTATTTATTTAATCAAGTTCAAGAATCCAAAGGAGGGGAATCAAGCAAAGGCAAAGCAAAGAATATTGAGTAGTTGATTGGGAATCACTTCATCCGACCTAAGGTAAGTCATTAAGCATATATTTTGTATCAATTTAAATGGTTATAACGTCTATGTAATGATGCTGAATGGAACGATAAATATATATATTTATACATGTATGCATGGGGTGATGAAAGTATTGAATAAAAAGAAAAGAGGTGAGATGAATTGAGTTGTTGGTTTAGGCACTAAGTGTGCGGGTGTAAACATTTATGATCATGAGATTGGCACTAAGTGTGCGGGTTTAAATTGTACAGCACTAAGTGTGCGAGTTTACAGTACATGGCACTAAGTGTGCGCGGTTGATTATTAAGCACTATGTGTGCGAACCCAATATATATTTTCTATAAATTATTTACATTAAGGGTGCGACTTTACCGAGTCGATTTTGGACAGCGGAAAAAGGTAAGTGTGCGAACTTGAAATGCATGGTACTAAGTGTGTGAGTTTAAAGTGCATGGCACTGAGTGTGCGTGGGTGATTACTAAACATTATGTGTGCAACCCAATATATATTTTCCATAAATTATTTACACGAAGGGTGCGGCTTTACCGAGTCAATTTTGGACAGCGGAAAAGGTAAGTACCTTGAGTTCATGGCTAATAGGCGCTATGTTTATTTTTGGAGTTGAGCTTGGTAAGTTTTGAACCTATGTGACGATTATAGTTGAAGTCACGTACATAAGGTTCATTGTGGAATAGGTGAAAGTTCGTTTAATTGTATGATTATAACGAAAATAAAATGATGTATGAAAGGTCAATGTAGGACTTGGTATGAGATTGAACCATAGGGTTTAAGGAACTATGGTATAGTTTGGTATGGATGGAGTACTTAACCTCATTTCATTGTTTCCTGTTGTGATAATTTTATTAATGGATGGTTGTGGAATGCTTATGGCTTACTGAGTTATATACTCATTCGGTGTTTGCTTGTCACCTATTCTAGGTTTCTTGGACTCGTCTCTTTTTGCGTGATCGTGCCGTCGTCGAAGTCATCACACCGGCTAGCAACCTTTGGTACTTTCTTCTTAGTTGGTCTAGGAGAACATTTCGGCATGTATAGGCTATTATGTTATGTTTGAACTTTGGTATGTAAACTTTTAGCCATGCAAAAATGGCATAAATGTTCGGTTGGATTTGGTTTTATAACATTAGGTCGTAAGTCTTGGTAATACGATCTTTATGTCATGGTTGATTATTTTTGGTGTTAAAATTTATGTTATGGCAAAAGTGTAGTAAGGGGGGGATGTTTGACAATGATTAGCCTTTGGTATGGCTAGTCATGATTATAATTTTGTGATATGTATGATGAATTACTAGTTAGATCAATAAGAAATCACTAAATGGACATAGTTGCTTCAGTAACAGATGCTTGCAGCAGCAGTGACGTGGGATTGAAAAATTACAACAATTAGTAGGAATGGAATTAAATAGTGGATAAACTATGTAATCGAAGCACGATGAGTCTATTTTCATATAGAAGTAACAAAACAATCATATGGACAGTATGTTAAGAGATATTCAGGTTCTCGCGAGACAGGGCCAGAACGGTTTCTGGGTTCCCTGTTCCGACTTTGTAAATTTATTATGAATTAACCAGAGATAATTAGGAGCCATTCCATATATGTATAGATTCCTATTTGAGTCTAGTTTCTATAGAAATAAACGGCATCAGTATTGAAGCTCTGTACAGGGAGATATCCAGGTCGTAATGCACAAAGGTCAGTGTAGTCGACCCCAGTAACATGGGAGACTTTGACTAATAAACTGTACTAATTGGCCCAACTAAAAATTCTAGAAAAAAATATGTAGATGGGCATATGAGTCTAGTTTCAGGGAAAATTCACATAACTGGATTTCGAGTCCCAGAGCTCAAGATATGATTTTTAAAGTGACTAGTACGCAGATTGGCAGCTTGTCTGGAAAAATTTTTAATAAGTGGTTTGAAGTCTGTTAACACCTCGTGTTCGACTCCGGCGACGGTCTCGGGTTCGGGGTGTCACATTAGTGGCAAGTGGCGTGTGGAGCATTTGAGGGGAGGCATGGGTTCGAATCCCATGGCAAGCAAAGAGCATTTATTTTGTTAACAGGGGGCGGCAAGAGTTGGTGTTGAATTTAAACTCTGATGTTGGAGGGATCCCACATCGGGAAGCTAACATAAGAGTGGATGGGAAGCTGGCTTTAAATAGAGAGAACCATGAGGAGAGTAAAGGTACCTTTCTTGGCTGATCCCTTTCGCTTTATGGCGTGCTCGTTTGGGCTGGGCGTCGGCTAAGAGTGCTCAGAGCGTGGATTAACTCCAGTCTCCAATCAGGTGTGTATTTATCACTATTCTTGTTGTTGGATGGCTACTTCGGGCCGCGATGGGCCGAAAGGGGCCATGTGGGCCTAATGATCCTACGGGCCCAATTGGATAAGTTGTTTGATTGTGTAGTAAATATTGGACTAGGCTAGGTGAATCGTATATCTGTGGCTAGGTTTGGGCTAAAAGGGCCACATGAGCGTGTGGGCCCATTTGGGCCGAGAATAAGCTTTAGGCCCATTCGTATTGTTATCCATGTTTAGAATACTTTAGTTTACCAATTACTGAAATGCCCTCGACTTGTAAAATTACCAAAGTACTCGTGATTTACAGAATTACTGTTTTACCCTCAATTTACAAAATTACCGTTTTACCATCGATTTACAAAATTACCGTTTTACCCTCAGTTTATAGAATTACTGTTTTACCCTCGATTTATAGAATTACCGTTTTACCCTCAGTTTACAGAATTACTATTTTACCCTTGATTTACAGAATTACTGTTTTACCCTCGATTTACAGAAT